>NC_137970.1:95309577-95514577 GCF_963924665.1 Micromys minutus
TAGACACTGCACTTAGTGATAGGGGTCTAAAGATGAGTACATATTACATACAGTAATACATATTTGTAATTTTTTTACTTGGCAAATCAAGGCAGAAAGGTAACATTTTCCAGGACAGCCTGGGCTGCATATTGAGAGCTCCCACCTTAGAGAAAAAGCACTAACAGATGAGTATGCTAAAGTGCCCTTGTTATTTTGAGGTAGGAAGATTATGATAAGCTGTCGATGATTCTTAAGTTTATCTCTGGAGTAATCTGTTGTTAATAGTGTTATGTAACCTGTTAGCATTGTTTAAGGTCATTGTGCATGCCCATTTGAGGAGACAAGCGGTATTAGAAAATGAGAGATTAATGTCAAACTTAATAAATAATCATATACAGCGGAAAATACCCTGAATTGGATGCCATGGGACATTTTCTTTGGTCTTGGCTTTATTTCCACTTAGACTCAGCATCTCCATGTTTCTTTTTATTTTTCTCAAAAATATGTTTATTCTATTTAGTTTAGAACATAAAAGGGTGTTTTGGGTATTTTAAATTAAAAAGGCATCTAGAAAACGTGAAGTTTGAGGTGGAACAGAGAGCTGGGGCCCTGCTCAGCAATACTTGTTTCTCATTCAGCATTGTGTGCAAACGGTCCCCATGTGAAAGGCTTTCAAAGTATGCACCTTATTCTATACCTATTTTCTGTACAGATTTGAACTCCTTGACTTCCAAGATTCAAAATTAATTAAACTTTTAATTATTTTATTTTTCTGAGACAGGGTTTCTCTGAGCAGCCCTAGCTGTCCTGAAATTCTCTCTGTAGATCAGGCTGGCCTTGAACTCACATATCTCCCTGTCTGTGCCTTCCGAGTGCTGGAATTAAAGGCATACACCATCACAGCCCCGCTCTTGTACTTTATTTTGCTTTTGTGGCAAGATCTTGCTATATAACCTATGCTGGTAACTTCATTTGTGAATAGCTGTTCTGGTTGCTTGATCAGACTGTAATTCCATTATTCATTATGGGCAGAGGCAGGAATACCTTGAATTCATAGACAGCCTTAGCTACATAGTGAACTCTCTCTCCAAATGAGTAGGCTAAGCCTAGGCATAGTAGTATACACTTGTCATCCTAGCACTTAGGAGACTGAAAGAGGAGGATTACAACTTTTGAGGCCAGCCTGTGGTACATACATAATGTGGCACTATCTCAAAGAAGGGAATGGAGGAGCTGGAGAGATGGTTCAGTGGTTAAGAGTACTGACTGATCTTCCAGAGGTCCAGAGTTCAATTCCCAGCCACCATATGGCGGCTCACAACCATCTCTAATGGAATTCAGTGCTGCCTTCTCGTCTGTCTGAAGACAGCTACAGTGTGCTCATACAAATAAAATACATTTTTTTAAAAAAAGTTGCTAGCCACCAAGCCTGACATCTGAGTTAATCATGAACCTATGTAGTAAAATGAGAGCTGGCAACTGTTAAGTTTTCCTGATTTTTGCAGTGCCCCCACCAGAAAATAAATAAGTAAATGGGATTTAATTTGTTTTAAATTTATGACCTCCCTTCTGCTATAAAACAATAATATGGCTAGCCTGAGCTATGTGAGGCCCTGTCTCAAAAGTAAACAAAATAATGTTTCAGCACTTGTTTGAAAGTGATTCCTAGCATGATCATAAAATAAAATTTTATTTTAGGGTCTAAGAGTACAGCTCTGGTAGAACATTTTCCTCATGTGCATGGACTTGGCTTCTATCCCAAGGATTTAATGATAATGATGATAATAATAATTTATTCTGAGACATTTCTAGGGTGGGTAATATAACCATTTACTAGATTATCTACTGACACCCAACATGGCATTGTGGAATCACCTGGTTGTAAGTATTGTACCCTGATTAGTGTCAGAATAAGTTACCTAGTTGAGTATAGAAGATCAGGATAACCTGTAATTATTTTTATGGTATTGGTTAACTTTTCAAAATTCATGTCTTAATCTGTGAAAGGAGTGATTTTGCTGTCCTGTTCAGCACATAGTCCATTTTTTACCTCTGATTGGTCTGGACCTCACAAGGCATGTCCCCACTCATTGAGTGCAGTTTAGTTTGTGATTGTTTATAAACATAGAATACATTTAATTTTCAGTATAATTGTATCTTAACCGCTGTCCCTTTATAAAAGGTATATGGGGAATAAAACAAGGTACATTTTTGGCTAGAAGAGGCATAATCCTTTATGTGTATTAAGCCCCTAAAATCATGTGTCCCTTTTCCTTCCTTCCTTCCTTCCTTCCTTCCTTCCTTCCTTCCTTCCTTCCTTCCTTCCTTCCTTCCTTCCTTTATCTTTTGGAGACAGGGTTTCCCTCTGTATTCCTGGGGGAATGCCTTAGAGCTGAATATGAGACCAGGCTGTCTCAGTGGTGCTAAGATTAAAGGTGTGCATCACCAGTTCTTCTAATTATTTTTTAAAAGGCAATAAATGAATGGCAAGATATCAGTTAAAAATACTATTCAACTGGAAAACTATTGAGTTAGATCCAAATGTGGCTTAGACCTTTAATACCAGCATTTTGTAAGCTATAGCGGGGTACGATAGAGGCCAGCCTGAGCTAACTGAGTTCTAGGCAAACCTGTTCTACAGAGTAAGATTCTATCTCAAAAAATAGATTTCCATCCCTTCCAATAAAGTAGCAATCAGAAAGTAACTGGTCTTTTAACCCATTTTGTAGCTCAGTTATTTCCATCTAACCAGTGGATCAAAACGCATTTGCTTTCTGGCAAGAGTCAGAAATGTGACCTATTCATCACTAAGACTTTACCTTTATCTTCTCTGTCTCTTGTCTAACCTAATGATCAACAATGTTGACATCAATTTTCAATTTCTCCTCTTGTATGTTTTCCTCCTAGACAGTAGCAAACTGGTAACAAATCTTAGGTAGCAAAGTAAAGAACTATCTTTCTTTCTTCCTGTAATTTATGAAAATTGTCTTCAATGAAAAGTCAAAACCTGGCAGTACACAGTCTCAGTATTCAGTTAATTAGGTTAATGTATTCACAGATGAAAGCATTTTGACATGGATAGTAGCCAGATGACACTATCTGGTGGGCAGGATTGTACAGTGGCCCCCTGACAAATTAAGAGTCTACCTGCTTATTTATTCGATTAGAATTCAGAAAGCTTACTGGATAAAATTTAAATGGTGAGAGAAGGAAACAAAGGAGATAATAAATCAGCAATAGCATTACCCAGAGATAACCTTATTTGGGGTGGAGGAGGAAGAGACTTTACTGCTTTACAGGTTGCAGTCTATCATTGAGGGAAGCTGGGGCAGGAACCTAGAGCTCAGCCTGCTTTTCTTTTATATTAACTAATTAATTCACTTTAGGTCCAGTCATACCCTACCCCCACAGATGGCTCAGCTATTAAAGGCTAGGCTCACAACCAAAAATATACCAGATAACATCTTTTTAAATGATAGCTTCTCACATTGTAGCCCAAGCTGGCTTGGAAATCATTGTGTATCCCAGGCTTACTTCAAACTTTGAGCAGTTTTCCTGCTTCAGCCTTCTTGTGGAAATATACTTGTAAGTCACCATGGCTTGCAGCAATAGAATTTCAGTGCCTAACATTGCCAATTTGTGCTTTTGTTATTGGGTTATATAGTTTGTATCATCATCATCATGGTCATGCTCCCAGGACCTCATCTAAAACCTGAGCTTTTGGGGCTTTGTTTGTTATGTTTCTGGGGATGGGATGCCTATGCATATTGGGCAAATGTTCTACCTCTGACTAAATACCCCTGGTCCTACAGTCTAGGATTTGAGTTTTTTTTTAATGTGTGTATGTTTTATAATGTTTTTCAGGGAAGGGGGTGGGTAGATTGGGGAACATATGTGCCACAATGTGCATGTGGAAGTTAGAGGGATACTTTGTGGGATCAAGTTCCTCCCTCTCTTCCATCCCTCCTCCCCTCCCTCCCTCCTTTTTACTTTCCTTCCTTCTTTCTTTCTTTTAGTTTTTCTTAAGATTTATTTATTTTATGTATGTGAGTACACTGTAGCTGTCTTCAGACACACCATAAGAGGGCATCAGATCCTATTACAGATGGTTGTGAGCCACCATGTGGTTGCTGGGAATTGAACTCAGGACCTCTGGAAGAGCAGTCAGTGCTCTTAACCGCTGAGCCATCTCTCTCTCTCTCTCTCTCTCTCTCTCTCTCTCTCTCTCTCTCTCTCTCTCTCTCTCTCTCTCTCTCCCCCTCTCCCCCTCTCCCCCTCTCCCCCTCTCCCCCTCTCCCCCTCTCCCCCTCTCTCCCTCTCTCCCTCTCTCCCTCCCTCCCTCCCTCCCTGGCTTTCCTGAAACTAGCTCTGTAGACCAGGGTGACCTTGAACTCACAGAGATATACCTGATTTTGCTTCCTGAGTTTAGTTCAAAGGCATGTGCTAACCACTGCCCAGTGAATATTGTGTTTTTGTATGTTTATGAATAGCACATTTTCAGCCTTTTACATGTACCTTTTATGTTATTTCTGTTCTGACAGTTAAACCCAGGTCCTTGCATATGATAAGCACACTTTGTAGTGTTAAGATGAGCCTATATACTGTTTTGTTTTTGTTTTTGTTTTTTTGTTTTTTTTTTTGTTTTTTTTTTTTTTTTTGAGACAAGGGCTTCCTGTAGTCCTGACTAGCCTCCAGTTTAGCAGTACTTAGCTAACTTAGCCACTGTGGTGGTTTGAATGAAAATGGTTCCCATAGACTCATAAGGAGGCACTATTAAGAGGTGTGGCCTTGTCGGAGAAAGTGTGTCACTGGGTATGGGATTTGAACTTTCAGAAGCTCAAGTCAGACCCAGTGGCTCTCTTCTGCTGCCTGCTGATCCAGATGTAGAACTCTCAGGTTCCTTTTCCAGCACAATGTCTGCCTGGATGCTGCCATGCTTTCTGCCATGATGATAATGTGCTATATCTCTGGACTGTAAGCCAGTCCCAGTGAAATGCTTTTCTGTTGAAACTAGCACATGCCAGGTACTGCGGGAGTGCTATGCCAAGCAGAATTCTACACTAAGTCCTTTCCCTTAGTCTCAAACCCAATGAAGTCCATAGCTACAGAGTAGAGAGCTGTGCAGTCCACTCCATAGTTGGGCGAATGAAATCCATAGATGGGTCTCAAAAGATGGAATAGAAATGGCCAGTAAATGTGAAAGTGTCCGATCTCCTCAGCCATCAAGAAATAGAAATAAAACAGCACTGGGGTCCCATTTCACAACAAAGTAGCCATTTTAATACAGATAATTTTTAATATTTCCTCTAGATAAATTCATAGACAAAATTTCTAAGATGACAGTATTCATGTTTAAATTTTTTTTTGTTTTGTTTTGTTTTACATATACTGCCAGGATACTTTCCAGAACACTCGGCCAATTTTATTTTTTCTGTGGTATCTATTTGATACAGTGTTTTTATTAATTTGTGAATATCATACAGCATATTTTGACAGTATTTACCCCTGCTCTTCCTTTTACAGAATGTCTGTAAGTAAAACAAAACAAAAAAAAAAAAAGCAAATGTTGAGAATTGGGGTATGGAGAGAAGGGAGCCTCATTTGCTGGTGGTGGGAGTGCACATTAACCTAGCCACTATCAAAACCCAGAGGGTTCTCAGAAAAGTAAAACTAAGGTCTTTCTTTTCTTTGACCTAGGGTCTCTTATGGCCAGAGATGTTTTTGAATTCCTTATCCTCCTGCCCCACATCCCATGCGCTGTGATTATAAGCATGTACCACCACACTTCACTTTATTTAATCATTTGCTTATATGTTTATTGAAGCAGGTTCTCATTCTCAGACTGGTCTGGTACTCTGTAACCCTGCTGGCTATTCTCCTGCATCTGCCTCCAAAATGGAATTAAAGGTGTATGCCACTCCTGGATGTCTAAAGACTTTTTAAATGCCTATACTTGCTCCTGTGTTCCTTGATTATTTCCGGAAGAAAACATAGGAGACTAGTGAGAGTGATTGCTTCTAGGAAGGGCCCTGGCGGTTTAAGGTACAGAAGTGGATAGATAGAACTTGGATTGTTCAGGTGGTTTATGTCCACTTTATCTGTTTTTAAAGTCAAAGTCACACTGTAAAACAATGAAGTCTTCTTAACCTTATTTGAAATTAGGAGTTTCACAGTATAATGAATTTAAAATGATGCCAACAGAGTAAACTCTAGTTTACTCTGGCTGCCTGGCTGCCTGGCTGTCCTGGAACTCCTTACATAAACCAGGCTGGCCTTGAATTCACAGAGATCTGCCTGCCTCTGTCTCCTAAGTACTGAGCTTAGAGGTATGTACCACCATTCTTGGCAAAGCTACTTCTTAATGTATTTTTACCATATTGAGAAAATACCCTTCAGATTTGAATAATTTGTTTATCCACTGTTTTAAATAGCACACAATTATTATAGAAGCACCCATACATAATTAATAGACCACAGGAACTTTTGTTTCTTTCCGAATGTAATGATTTATTCTTAATTTCTGTATGCGTTCTTAATTTCTGTATGTAATTATTTTTATTATGTGTGTGCATTGTACCATAAATATTAAAGAGTTCTGGCAAAAAGAAAGTAGGTGTTCCACATAAGTGTGTATGTGGAAAGTGACCTGTAAACTATCAATGACAGGTAGATACTACATAGTTAATCTTAATCTTTTCTAAATTACATTTTAATCTTTAATATCTTATTATTTTATGTATATGAGTGTTTTGTTTGCATGTATGTGTGTGTATCACATGAATGCTTGGTATCCCCAGAAGCAAGCAAAAGGCATTGGATCCCCTGGAACTAGAGTTAAACAGTTGTGAGCTCTCTTGTTAATGCTAGGAGCTAAACCCAGATCCTCTGAAAGAGCAGCCAGTACTTTTAATTGCTAAGTCATCTCTCATGCCTCCTCTGTATTTTTTTTTTAAGTTAAGGTAGTGTTTGTAGTATAATCCTACTAGAAACCCAGTCAGCCTGAGAAGATAGCCCCGTGACAGAGCACTGGCCCCAATATGATCCACAGTAGAACAAGCTCAACAGAAAGAAGAGAATACAAAGGCTTTGTGTAAAAACATACACCAGGTTTTCCATTTGTGTGAACTTATTTTTCTGTTGGTAAATTTTATATCTAAAACATTATAGTACTGAAATTCATTTAAAAAATAAAAAAGTGTTAGGCATAGTTGTCTGCACTTCCAGTTTATGAATGGCTGAGGCAGGAGGATGGTGAGTTTATTGCTAGCTCCAGACAAACATGGGCTGTATAATAAAATCTTGTTTCAACTTTCTCCTTGCCCTCATAAAATAAATGCACAGCAGAAGCTTGGAATGGTGCTACAGGCCTGTAATCCTAGCATTTAGAGAGCTAAAGAGGAGGATTACAAGTTCTGTGGCTCGCCTGGACTGCAAAGCAGGGTCAAGGTGAGTCTGCTAAGTGAGTGGTAGCCACCCAGTCTCCGAATTTGGAATGGACTAGTGAGATGGCTCAGCAGGTAAAGCATTGCCATGCCAGAACCATGTAAAGGTGGGAGGAAGAACTGACTCCACAAAGCTCCTCTCTGACCTCTGTACTCATGCTGTGGACTGCATATGCTTTTCCCCCAAGCGTACACACAAAGTTAAATTTCGAAGGTAAGTAAAAATGCTAAAAACCTAAAATAGGTGAAGCTTTAGATCACTCAGCTAGTATGTGTACGACGGTTCAGTTCCCAGCACCACAAAACAACAAAACATACTAATATACAATAAGCTTACAGGAATTCCAATGAGACTGGACAATAGGGGTATATTATTAAAGGAGTTTCATTAACAGAGGCAGTGGAATTTGTCTTTGAGAATATTTAGAATTCCCAGGAGGTGGTAGTACATGTGTTTCATCCTAGCACTTGGGAGGCAGAAGCAAGTGGATGGATCTCTTGATTTCTGGGCCATTCGGGTTTACAGAGTGAGGTCTAGGACAGTCAGCACTACACATGGAAATCCAGTCTCTAAAAATAAAAGAAATAAAAATGCAACCAGACATGGTGGTGTACATCTTTAGTCTCAGTACTTGGGAGGCAGAGGCAGGTGGATCTCTGTGTTCAAGACCTTGTCTCCAAAAAAGAAATAATAACAAAATAAATAATAGGGGCTGATAAGATAACAATAGGAGCTCCGAAGCTACCAAGTCTTGCGACCTGAGTATAATCCCTTCGGCATACATGGTGAAAGAAGGGAGCTGATTCCTGCAAGTTATTCTCTGATTTCCACATGCGTGTTGCGGTGCAAGATCTCTCACCTACAAAATAAACAAATGAAGAGAGCTTTGAAATACACAGGAGCCCAGTATGGTACACATCCTTAAACACTGCAGTTAGGAAATAACAGCTAAAGGACACAGAGTTCAAGGCTGTCCTTGGCTGCCCTCCTTCCTTATTTCCCTGTTTTCCTCAAAACTAACTAAACTAATAATGATAGTAGTAGTTGTTGTACTTGGAAACATAAGAACAGAGATTGTCAGGGCTGAAGAGATGGCTCAGCAGGTAAGAGCTCTTTCAGAGGTGCTGAGTTCAAGTCCCAGCAACCACATGGTGGCTCACAACCATCTGTAATGGGATCTGATGCCCTCTTCTGGTATGTCTGAAGACATCTACAGTATACTCACATAAAATAAATAAATCTTTTTTAAAAAGTAATTTAAAAGAACAAATTGTCAGTACGATGGGAGATAATTTCAAGCTATTTCACACTAGAATTTATGTGTTTATGAAAAAAATTAAAAGGGCTCTGGAAAAATAAGTTAAATATGAAATCACTTAGAACAGAAATGTCAGTCCTCAGTGATTCTGGGAACACTACTGCAGTTTCCACACCAAGGACAAATTAAAACACAAGTAAATTAACTGGTGAAGGAAGCTTTTCTAGACTTAAAATTGACATTTTAACAATTGCTAGGCAGTTTTAATATTTAAAGATTTATTAAAATATAATTCAACTGCTGTAAAATTAAAGTATACATTTATGGATCTAGAGATGTAGTTCCATGGTAAAGCATTTGCTTAGCAGGCATGAGACCACGAGTTTCATCTCTAGTACCATGAAAGTAGAAATAAAAGCATGAAGTACATGTACTATTTATGGTTTGAGTGTGTTCTCAGAGTTGGGAATGGATCAGTGCGATCTAAGTTTTAGTCCTGTAGCTGCCAATACTCAGTTTCCATTTGCAGTAACCTCTCAGTTCCATCCTTCAGTCCTAAACAGCCACCAATCCAACCTTTGTGATTCTGCTAGTTTCCCCAGACCTATTCTGGGCAATGGTATCCAAGGTCAACTCTAGTTTATTTTCCTTTCCATTCCTCCTTTTTCTGAAGTACCAGGGATTGAACATAGGGCTTCCCATCACACACGATACACAAGTGCTCTACAGCTAAGCCCCAACCACTTTAGTTTTATTTGAGACAAGTTTGCTATCTATCATGGCTGCCCTAGGAATTACTGTATATCCCAGGACTGGCATCACAACACAGTCCTGCTTCTTCCTCTGCATGTTGAGATTACAAGTGTGACGTACCACGCCCACGCTGAAGGTCATAAAAGATAAGTTTTACAAGTCCTGTGATATCCTCACTTAGAATACAACAGGGTTTCATAATGTAATTGTTTTAGCTTCTGAGTTTTTATTGGGAACATATCTTAAATTCTGTGCCTACACTACTTGCTAAACTCAATGTGAGATAGGGGAAGAAGCATTCTTCCAGGCTCAACTGAATTTCTTCTGTTAAGTTTCCTATGTTTTCAGTTGTAGGAACACCTTAGGCCAGTAGTGTGCTATTTTTTTCTATGAAAGTGCGATTTTCCTTTTTGGTTGACATAAGGTTTTCTATAGCTCAGGCTACCCTCCAACTCATGTACTGGCTTTAAAATTGGTATGTAATCCAGACATGCCTTAAACCTTAGGCTTACTGCCTCAGTCTCCGAAGTAGTTGGGCTTAATATGCATGAGGCATCCTGTTTAACATATACTACTAAAACAAACAAACAACATTCTTTTGTTGTGAGTGAGACCTCTTGAAATAAACTGGGATATAAGGAACCCTGGGTCTTTTTCCTAAACTGTGCGTTATATTCCCTTAAGCTGAAACCATCAAAGATAATATTTAGTGCAAGGATTGTAAGTGGTGGGAAGCCTGTGACATGTTTATGAAAGAGGATCCACATCAAAGACTTAAAGCATACCAGTGATTAGATACTGCCTTTCATTGGTTAATAAAACAAATCAGTTAAAACATGTTCTCTCTCTCTCTCTCTCTCTCTCTGTGTGTGTGTGTGTGTGTGTTTGTTTGTGGAGGAGACAGGATCTTGTGTAATCAAATTGTTCTTCAACTCACTAGTAACAGAGGCTGCCCTTGAACTCCTGACTCCACCTCCCAAGTTTGAGGATTAAACACATGTGCAACTAATTCCAACCTTCATGGTCTGTTTTAAACATATTATAGCATCATTGTAAAATCTTCCAAATATGTCATAAAATTGTATACCATTGCTTGCTATTCCATTATGTTACATTGTTGGCTTTCATAGTACTGTTTTCCCCAATCATTTCCCTCAGGATTTTTGATTATCTTCCCTCTGATAGCAAAGCTTCCTTTGATATGTGTCCCTGCTTTTCTCCACTTCTGGTTAGTACAAAGCCTAAATATACTGATATAGAGAAACCTTAAATTATCTCAGCATACTCTATTGCATGTCAAATCTTTGTCTCCAATAGGTATATACCCTGTTTTTTCTATATTCACAATTCTGTGCTTTTTAGAGTTATACTCCTCTCCAAACCCCAGGTTTCCTCTGTGTGTGTGTGTGTGTAACTTTTATTGTATGCACATATATGAGAGAGGCACACACAGGCAAAGTGTGTGATTAAGGGTCAAGTAAAACTTGGTGGAGTTGTTTTCTGAACTTTACTGTTACATTGATTGTTAGGATTTAACTCAAGCCACAGACCTCATGAGCTAAGTGCCTTTACCTACCAAGCTCTCTCTTTAGCGCCCCCCACTCCCTCCCCAGGTTAACTTGTCTTTTAACTCATCTGGTAATTCTCTTTTGGTACTTTTCTACATCCTACAGTGTGCATGCAGTACTCATTCAGACATTGCTTTCTAAGCCTATGTAACCTGAACCAATAGGGTGGTATTAATTCCCAAGAAAGTGGTCTCCTTTTATTTTTTTGAAGCAAGGGTCTTAAACTCACCTGGAACTGGCCGTCTTCTTGCCCCAGACTCCTGATTGCCAGTATTGCAGGGCTGTGTTTCACTTAAAGGCTCCTCTTGGAAGCTCCTATAGAATGACCAAGTTTCACACATCTGGAATGGGATGAATAATTGAACTCACAAATGTCTGCCATTTCACAGATTATGTTTTGATTATATTAAGAAATAAAACATTACCTCAGGTAAGGTAAGTTTTATCATTTTGTTTATGTTGGCCATTCTTCAGGAATATTAGACTTGAAATGCTTAGTCTTCTAATCTACACTGAAGTCTCATTTTATTTTATCCTAATTTTTATTTGATTTTTTTAAGACCTTTTTTATTGAATAGTCTCTCTATTTACATTTCAAATGTTATCCTCCTACCCCTCCCATTGCTTCCATGAAGATGTTCCCTCTCCCAACCACCTCTCTACCGCAGTGTCTTGGCATTCCCCTACACTGACCAAATGTGCCTTCCCTGGACCAAAGGCCTCTTCTCTCATTGATGCCAGACACTACTATCTTCTGCTACATATGCAACTGGAGCCATGGGTCTCTCCCTGTGTGCTCATTGGTTGATGTTTTAGTCCCTGGGAGCTCTGGAGGGTTTGATTGGTTGATAATGTTGATTTTTCAAGATAGGACTTCTCTGTATATCAACCACTACTGTCCGGGAACTTGCTCTATAGTTCAGACTTGTCTTGAACTCATGGAAAACTGCTTGCCTCTGCCTCTAGAGTGTTGGGATTAAAGGCATGCGCACCATTACTGCCCTCCCTGCCTGAATTCTCTTACCGAAGGGAAGGACTCATATTCTCAAAGGCAACCCAACCTATTTTGTACTGCATTTGACTTTTGAAGTTTATTCATATGTGGTGCTTAAATGTTTTGGTTATGAGCCAGCCAGAGGGCTCATCAGGTAAAACCACTTGCTGCCAAACCTGATGACCTAGTTTTTCTCTTTGGAGTTCACGTGGTAAAAGGAGAAAAATGGCTTCTAAGAATTGGGATTGTCCTCTGACCTCCACACATGTGCTGTAGCACATACCCCTGTACACATGCACACACACAAATTTTAAAATGCAAAAAATAATTAAAATGTGTTAAGTATGTACATTGGCCTCAATCCTACTTTAAAGTATTTGTATTTCTTTCTCACATGCCAACTTTCCTTTCTTTTGGCACAATCTTGTTTCTTCCAACTATTTCTCATGCTGTTATCTTGAATGTTCTTCTAAGGACATGAAAATGTGTCAGTGTCTCTCTTAAAGTGTGTTTGGAACTAGAGGTAATATTCATAATGTATCTGAATTGGATATGAATGTTCCACATCTGGACACTAACATAGTCTGAAGGCTGTGGGTTTTTTCGCAGCCACGTAATGTTGGCTTGTAATGAATTTGCAATTAACTAAAATCCCAAGGTTTTAAACTGGAAGGTCTCCTTTATGTGACTTCATTTGTTCATTTCCTTAGTTATGCAATGCTATTTTTTAAAAACAATATAAAATGATATATATTTGTAGTAGATTTTGTCTCACTAGCTTATCAACTACTTTTTGTTTCTTTGAATCTTTTATATAATTATCTAGCATATCATGCTGATTCAATAAAAAACTGAACATTATTGTCAGAATGTTTTCAAACATCTGGAAAATGATAGTTAAAAGTATCTTAAACTATATTCCAAAAAATTTCTCATAGAAAGATAAAACTCAGCTCTTAAGGGATATGTGAATACTAGTGAAAATTGGCAAGGCTGTATAAGCCTGAAGGGTATTGTCATTTTTCAAGAGAGGCGTTTTTTAATACTACTCAAAGGGAATTGATGTTATAAAACATATTGTGCTTACACAGTGCTCAAAGTTCTGTATAAATCTTCCCCAAATCCCCAAAACAAGACATTGTGACCATTCTGGTCTTTGGCTTTTTTCCAGACAGGGTCTCATTATGTGGTTCAGGCTGGTTTCTAATTTAGTATCTCCTCCCTCAGCCCCTAAATCCCTAAATGTATTCTTTTAAATATATATATATATAATCACCCACATGCCAGATCACAGGTGTTTGTAACTCTAGTTCCAGGGGATCAAACACTCTCATAAATCATTTTTATTTCATGCGCACTAGTATTTTTCCTGTGTGTATGTCTGTATGAGGATGTCTGATCCTCTGGAACTCTAGTTACAGACAACTGTGAACTGCCATGTGGGTGATAGGAATTGGATGAACACAAGTCCTCTGGAAGAGCAACCAATAAATACTCTTAATTGCTGAGCCATCTTTCTAGCCCTTGAAAATATTTTTAATTGATAGAAGTAATGATGTATGTGTATGGAATACAGTATGGTATTTCACTACATGGGAAATATATGTTAAATAAAATCAGTAATTTTAATTGTCTCTATTATAGACATTTTTTTTATTGAGACTATTTAAAACTTGTTTGTTAAGTATTTTTAAAGTAATTAATTATTGTCAACCATAGTTTTCCTAGTTTCATAATTTTACTACATAACACTTAGTTATCAGGGCTAGTTCAATGACTCAGTGGCTAAACCATATGCTATGCAAGCATGAGGACCTAAGTTTTGATTATCAGGACCCAAATAAATGTTGGGTGGGCATGGTGGTATACCCCTAAATCCAGAAGGAGACAGGATTTCCAGAGCAAGCTGGCTAGCTGACTAGACATTTTAGTGAGGTCTGGGTTTTATTTAGAGATCTTGTTTCAATGAATAAGATGGATTGAAAATTTGGGGTGATCCCAACACCAACCTTAGGCTTCCACATGTACAGGCTTTACGTATTTACTCCCACTTATGAAAACACGGTGGGGGGTGTTCTCTATCCTGAAGGACTTATTGGTATATGCCTGTAATCCCAGGACTGTAGAGGCTTAGGCAGTAAATAGAGGCCTGTCTGGGTTATACAGTGAACTCTGTCTCCAAACAAAAAGGAAAGCATTTTAAGTTACTTGTCTTCAGCCATAGCACCCTGATGTCCATTGACCGTCCTATTTCCATTCAGTCTTCCTTCATCTAGGTTCCCTTAACTACTGTTCTGTGAGATTAACCTTTTAGCTTCCCATATATGTACCTAACATATTTCCTTTCACATAATGTCATTCATCTCTATTCATGTTGCTGCCGGTGGCAGTATTCTAATCTTTTTAAGGTTAAATATTATATACATATACTACATTTTCTTTGTCCATTCAGCAGCGGTCACCTAAGGCTGATATCACATACACACAAAGCTATAATAAATGTGCAAGTGCAAACATCTCTTCAACATGCTGATTTCATTAGCCTGGATGTATGCCCAATGGTGAGACTGCTGGATCCTGTTTTAGACTTGTCTCTGCTTTGTTTGCTTTTCAGATTGTGTATCACAGGCTGACCTAAAACCTCGTTATGTAGCTGAGAATGAGCTTGAAATTCTGATCCTCTTCTACCTCATGAGTTCTGAGAGTATAGATGTCCTGCCACACCCAGCTTTTGTAGTGCTGAGGATTAAACCCAGGGCTGTGAGCATGCTAGTTAAGTCCGTGAGCAACATCCCTATCATTGTCTACTGCATTTTGACATTTTTTTACTTTTAAACACGTGTATTCGTGTGTCTGTGTACTAGTGGGTGTGTGTACATGAGTGCCAGTGCCAAGGCCAGGGGGATTAGATCCCCTGAGGCTCAAGTTCCAGGTAGTTGTGAGCAGCTGGCTGTGGCTATGGTTGCTGGGAGTGGAACTCGCCTCCTCTGGAAGAGCAGTAAGTGTTCTTAACTGCTGAGCCCTCTCTCCAACCCCTCACTCTCTCTAGGTTTTGAAGAAACTCCATTTAGGCCTGGAGAGATGGCTCAGTGCATGGTGGAAGCAGAAAGGAAATCCTCCTGAGTTCATCTGAGAGATCCTGCCTTATCAAAGTGGAGACTAATAGATGATAGACTAATAGATGATATCCACTCACACGAATGCATACCAGGCACACGTATCTACATCATACCAAAAGAGCCTCCATTTTGTATTCCATAATAGCTGTTAACATTCCTGTTTGCAGGTCCCTGTTTACATCCGTAGTGGCAGTTGATGGTTTTTGTCTTTCAAATAATAGCTCTCCTAATAGTGGGGTGATAGCTCACTGTGGTTTTAATTTTTATTCCCCTGGTGTTTGGTGTGATGTTGATGTGTTTTCATGTGTTGTTCGGTTATTTGTATGCCCTCCTTTGAGGATATACCCAGATGTGCAGTCATTATGACCAGAATCTTTCATTTTTACTGTGAAATTATTTGAGTTTTAGCCATTTGTTTATTTTGCATTCAACATACTGAGGACATTACAGCAATGTGGAGATTCTGGAGAACCAGGTTTTTCTGTAGCTAGGGTGATCACGTGCTCTTTTGCTTTGCCTAAGGCGACCATTATTGATGCTCTTGTCCTTGTACAATTGTAAGCAGCATCACTTTGCGCTTTCAGACCTGTTGGAGGACAAACTGTCTTGCCACTCTTCCCAGAACCCAGCTAACTTCTTTTGGTATGTTATTTGGGTTAAACATTACACAGTTGTACTTTGGCACCTCTAATGAGGCTGCTAAATTCTCTTTCATTCAAACAGATTGTTCCTTGACCAACAGAAGTTGGTAGCAAAAGTAATTTCAATTAATATTTCTAAATATTTAGAATGTTTCTTAAGGAATCCTCTGCCTGGCAGTTTTGGATATGTAAGGTGTGTCTGTGTTTGTGTTTCTCACCTCTGTGTGTTATATGTGTATGTGTACACACATAAAATAAGGAGTGGTCCACTTCCAGAAAAAGTGAATTCTACACATGAAAATGAGAAGCATTTGATATCCTTAACATGCTGAAACCAATATTATAAATACTTTTGTTTAATCATTTCTCTAGTCCTTTGAGAATTTTTCACATTGCACTATGATCATAGTACCTACCTTTCCAGCTTCTCCCAGATCCACCGACCTGACTTTGTCTGTGCCTTTGTCTGTACATCAAGTTTCATTTGTGCTCTCTGTATACTCTCGAGCACAGCATCCACTAGAGCACCTTTGTTTGCTAAGCAAGAAAGTAAAACTATTTTTTAAATTGATGCATTAGCATTCTAAACGTTCATCTGTTTTTAAATAGTAAAAAATTGAACTTTGATGCCTTGAATATGTAATGATTCATTATAACAATTATGCATAGCCTTTAATAATCTGCATATTTTATGCTGCTTTCATGTTTTTCCTAATTAATGACTTCACATGTTTAATATTTATAATTTTTCTGTCATAGTTTCCATATTTATATAAAATGAATACTTAAGATTAGTAATTCTGCTGTTTGTTTATATACTATTTTCCATCAAAAGAGAAAATGGGACAGAGGTTAAGGCTCATTGGTAGAACACTTGCCTAAAATGCCAAAGGCCCTGTAGACTGCAATAAATAGGTGAGAGAGAAGCAGACTGGGTGTGGAGCTCTGAGTTAGAACATGTGTTTGGCATTATGTGAAGCCCTAACACTGAAAAAGGAGAACAAACAAGAGCTCAGGTTTTAAGACTCAAGTGGGTTTCTAATGTACAACTCTAGTGTTTAGAATTAAGATGTGCCTTCGTGATTGTGCCATTATTTTTATGTCATCACTGGGTAATTTATTAGTGCTTAGTATCAGAAATATATTCCTTATGTTTTGAAGTTCCTAATGCAATAATGTTCTCTTTTTAGAAAAGGTGGACAAGTCATATTTTCAAGAGAAGATGACCTTTAACAGTTTTGAAGGATCTAGAACTGTTGTACCTGCAGACACCAATAAGGATGATGAGTTTGTAGAAGAGTTTAATAGATTAAAAACATTTGCTAACTTCCCAAGTAGCAGTCCTGTTTCAGCGTCAACGTTGGCCCGAGCGGGCTTTCTCTATACCGGTGAAGGGGACACCGTGCAGTGTTTCAGCTGTCACGTGGCAGTAGATAGATGGCAGTATGGAGACTCAGCTGTTGGAAGACACAGGAGGATATCCCCAAATTGCAGATTTATCAATGGGTTTTATTTTGAAAACTGTGCCGCACAGTCTACACATCCTGGTATTCAAAATGGCCAGTACAAATCTGAAAACTGTGTGGGAAGTAGAAATCATTTTGCTCTTGACAGGCCATCAGAATCTCATGCAGATTATCTCTTGAGAACTGGACAGGTTGTAGATATTTCAGATACCATATTCCCGAGGAACCCTGCCATGTGTAGTGAAGAGGCCAGATTGAAGTCATTTCAGAACTGGCCAGACTATGCCCATATAACCCCCAGAGAGTTAGCCAGTGCCGGACTCTACCACACGGGCATTGATGACCAAGTGCAGTGCTTCTGTTGTGGTGGAAAACTGAAGAACTGGGAGCCCTGTGATCGTGCCTGGTCAGAACACAGGAGACACTTTCCCAATTGCTTCTTTGTTTTGGGCCGGAATGTTAATGTTCGAAGTGAATCCGGTGTGAGTTCAGATAGGAATTCCCCAAGTTCAACAAATCCTCCAAGAAATCCAGCCATGGCAGACTATGAAGCGCGGATTGTTACTTTTGGAACATGGATGTACTCGGTTAACAAGGAGCAGCTTGCGAGAGCTGGATTTTATGCTTTAGGTAAACTTGACCAGTAAATTACTTTCCAAATGTCACAGGGCGCCTAAAAAGAAAATCATTGTGTTGATTTTGTGCATTATCAGTATCATTCTCTGAACTCTTATGTTAAATCTTTAATGTAACTAATGAATTTATGTTAAAAGGCTATGCTTTTATGAGTCAGATCTGTTTAAGTAATTCTTGGGTGGGGGAAGTTAGAGTTGAGAGAGAAAAGATGGTAATCAATTCTTGATAGTGGGTCTAATAATAATACTGGCTGCCATTTATTGAATATCTACTCTATACACTCAAAAGCCTACTGCATGGATTTTCTCTAAGCTTCACTACAATCTCATAAAAA
Source organism: Micromys minutus (assembly GCF_963924665.1). Lineage (NCBI taxonomy): Eukaryota > Metazoa > Chordata > Mammalia > Rodentia > Muridae > Micromys > Micromys minutus. Next base: position 95,327,772 of record NC_137970.1, read on the forward strand.
CCGTTAACATTAGAGACTTTGGTTTGATTCCTAGTAAGTTAACATGGAGCTTAGCATGGAAGCACAGCTGAATTCCAGCAGTCTATGAGCTGAGAAAGGTCAGCATGAGTTTGAGGACAGTTTGGGCTATATTGTGATGCCATCTCTCAAAATCCAACCAAACAAAAGTAATGTCTACCTTTAAAGCATACACTACATATTTGCCAGCTTCAGAGTACTTTTCAAACAATTCCTGTACATGTCTCATGAAAAGCCAGCAGGGTTATGGCTTCTAGGAATATTTTAATCTGCATGCCTGAGTCATTTGTTTTAGGATTAAGTAATGCCAAATTCAAAATATAAATTATTTTAGTTATATAACCTACTAATCTGCTTTAGATTTATCTATCTAAAGTATATGAAGTACACTGTAGCTGTCTTCAGACACACCAGAAGAGAGATCCCATTACAGATGGTTGTGAGCCACCATGTGGTTGCTGGGATTTGAACTCAGGACCTCTAGAAGAGCAGTCAGTGCTCTTAACTGCTGAACCATCTCTCTAGCCCATAACATAGTAAAGGTCTGTTTCATGTCAGAGAGCTCTGTTCTTAAAGATACTTACTTAGCTTGTAATTTATGCTGCACTTCATTGTTAACATTTAGAATATCACTTAAACAGATTGCAGTTTGATAAAGTACGTTTAATAGTGATGGTCCAAATGACATACACTAGAAAAAAATGTAACAATTGTCTAACATAAAAACTGATTTTACTTTCATTGTCTACTATAAGGCACATTATATTGAGATGATGAATTTAGTATGTATTTTTCTTCAAAGGACAAAGATCATATCCAGATGGAATGTGAATGTTGTCTTTTAAGCCATGAGGTTTTATGTAACTTAGATACTCCTTAAATGTTAGAATGGGCATTTTTCCCAAAACTTTTTCTTGCACAGAAACGCATAGTTTTACCTGTATGTTTTCTTAGGCGAAGGTGATAAAGTGAGGTGCTTTCACTGTGGAGGAGGGCTCACAGACTGGAAGCCAAGTGAAGACCCTTGGGAACAGCATGCCAAGTGGTATCCAGGGTAAGGTCCTTAATTGTTCATTCAGTAATAGGCAAGTTGGACATTGTGCAGTGGAAATATTTGAATTACTTTTCACCTCAACTATTTTTGCCTTCACAATGGCTTGAAATTCACACCAAGTTTACAGAAATGGGGTCACCTACTTTGTAGGGGAAAAAAAAACCACCTAAGACTTCTGGTAACCAAAACATTCACTGCTCATATGTCATATGATACTTAGATGATTCTTGTATTTCTAAAAACCAAATTATAAAAATGTATACTTTTTATTTAGTATAGTGTACAAAAATAAATACTTTTGATTTAGAAGTAGGCTCTTTACAGATTGGCATGAGCTCATGGTGCCATGAGAAGTCCTAATGTATAGTATTGTATAGTATAGTATGGTATGGTATGGTATGGTATGGTATGGTATGGTATGGTATGGTATGGTATGGTATTGTTGTATAGTATTGTTTGTTTGTTTCCTTTGAGACAAGGTCAGGTTGACCTAAAATTTCCTATGTCTTCCAGGCTAGCTTCCATCTTGAAACCCTCATCTCAGTCTCTTTGTCATCTTGCCTCTGTAAAATAAATAATTCAGCTGTGTAAATTATGAGATTCTAATATAAAATAATACAACTTCAAATATTAGAACAATCATTTGAAAAGAACCTTTTAAAAGCAACATTCAAATTAAATGAGAAAATAAAAACTAAAGTTTTTAAGTGCTCAGTACTGGTTTTAAAAGATTAACCATTTTGAACTTGTAAAAAAAATATCAATGTTGGCCAGGTGGTGATAATGGCAAATGGCTGTAATCCCAGGGCTCAGGAGGCAGAGGCGAGTGGGTCTCTTGAGTTTGATATCAGCCTGGGCTATGGAGTTCCAAGACAGCGAAGGCTATGGAGAGAAACCCTATATAAACTAAATAAGTTAGTGTTAGGGTACTGCAGATTCCTATGTATATTAGGCTGCCCGTAAAACTCATGGCAGTCCTCCAGCTTGCCTCTTGAGTATTATAGAGGTACCATGCTTGTCTTTTTTGCTTCTTTTTTGGAATAATATCTCTTGTACGTCAGGCTGGCAAGAATTCACTGTGTAGCCAAAGATGGCGCTAAACATTGTGTTCTTGGTTTCATCTTCTAACAGCATATAATTCAGGTGTTTTCCACCATGCCTAGCTAATATTTTTTTTGACTTTTTTCATTTTCTTTTTTGGCAGAGGATATATATATATATATATATATATATATATATATATATATATATATATATATATATATATATATATATATATATATATTCCAAAGTAGCCAGGTTTCGTATCATCTTTCCTATCTCAGCCTCCCAAGTGTTGAGGTTACAGTCAGATGTCACCATACTTGGTTCCTAATTTAGTAACTTTTACTTGAAAATTGAAAGTCCTCAAATTGATATTATTAGCATGGTAATAGTACTATTTTAGCCTTGAAATTATAGCTGGATAAGGAATTGGATAGCAGTGCTTTGTGGTTCCTCATAAACAGTGAATGAAGCTGAGGCATTTAACCTCAGCTACTTAGGAGTCTGGTGAGGATGGGAATTTCAAGGCCTGTCTAGGCTACAAAGCATACTCAAGGCCAGCCTGGACTTCTTAGAAAGACTCTATCTCAAATAAAAAGCTATTTGTAAAAGACGAGGGTGATTTATGGTTATTCCTGCTTATAATCCTAGCACTTAAGATATATCAGTAGGAGGATTAGAAGGCCAAGGTCATGTTTGGCTACATAGCGAATTTGAGGCCAGCTTCAGAGTAGCCTCTGATGGAAGCTGACGTTATAGATGCTTAGATGCTCATGATCCTTAGTTTAATCCCCAGTGACACATACAAAAAAGACATTAACAGTAAGAAGATAGGCATTACTTACTTTTTTGTTGCATGAGTGGGGAATGTGCATTGGCTAGTGCACAATTGGAGGTTAAGAGTGCAGCCTGGAGGAGTTTGTTCTCTCCTAATATGTGAGCTCCTGAAATTGGAAATGCTATCTTTCTGCCCCCCAAAAGATAGTTAATGGAATTTATATGATAGAAACTGCCTTACTAATACTTCACTGATTTATCAGCTAGTAGAGTTTAATTTTCTTTAATCTTTTAGGTGTAAATACCTATTGGATGAGAAGGGGCAAGAATATATAAATAATATTCATTTAACCAATTCACTTGGCGAATCTTTGGTAAGTTGCTTATTTTGCAATATGTTTTCAAATTCTGTATTATTTGTTTTTCTTTTGTTTTTACTAATTTATTCACTTTATATCCCAATATCCATCCCCTATTTTCCAGTTTCACCTTCATACAATTTTTCTTCCCCTTTTTTCCTAAGAAGGGGGAGGCCCTCCCTGGGTACCACCCCACCCTGGCACATCAAGTCACTGCAGGACTAGGCATATTCTCTCCTGCTGAGGCCAGCAAGGATGCTCAGTTAGGGAAGCAGGATCCACAGGCAGGCAGTAGGTTCAACAACAGCCCTGCTCCAGTTGTTCGGGGACCCACATGAAGACCAAGCTGCACGTCTGCTACCCATGGGCAGCTAAGTCCAGCCCCTGCTTGCTCTTTGGTTGGTGATCCAATTTCTGGGATCCCTCAAGGGTCCAGGCTAGTGGACTCTGTTGGTCTTCCCATGGTGCCCCAGTATGTGTGTGTGTGTGTGTGTGTGTGTGTGTGTGTGTGTCTGTGTGTGTGTGTGTGTGTGTGTATACACATATGTGCACCACCCCATATACACACCATGTTGTACAGGTACCTGAGGAAGCCATAAAAGGGCATTAGATCCCTGGATCTGGTGTTAAAATTCCAGGCAATTATAAGCTGCCCAATATTAATTCTGGGAACTGAACTCTTGTCTTCTGGAAGAGCAGCAGGTGTTCTTAACTGCTGAACCATCTCTTTAGTAACATTTTAGCAGATAATACTTAAGATTGCAAAAATAAGGACAGGGATATACATGGGTTTTGCCTTTTCTGGCTAGCATAAACAGGTCTCTGGGTTTAATCTCTAGTAGGACAAAAAATGTAATAGTGTGTCTGAATTGACACATAGGACAGTGGCAGTCAGAGCATTAGTAAACTGAGAAGAACCTTGGATGGCAATGGGAGTCTAGAGCTGACTTGACAGTTCTCCTGTTAGCTTTTAGTTGAGTTTGTATATGCTTGTTCCCCTGCAGGGAGTCATTTGATCTCATTGGCCCTCAGCTTCTCGTCTGTATGGGGTGGTGATTAGATAGTCTTACCTTTTTTCCATTCTGTCTGGCTATGCTCTTATGAATAGTCATGTTTTGGATAAGAATAAAGCCAATTTGTTTTAAGTTTATTAACTTTTCAAATTGAGATAATTGCTTTCTGCTAAAGTGAATTCTTACCATCCATATTTCTATTTTAGGTGAAAACTGCTGAAAACACATCATCACTAACTAAAAAAATCGGTAAATATGCCTATTAAAATAAATCTGTTTAGTTTTGTTGCCAATTTATTGTAGCATGTTTAATGAAGATGCTATACATTTAAGAATTTAAGGAAGTGCTTATAATTTTATACCAGATTTTTTTGTAGTGAGAACAGTACCGGAAAGCCAGGTATTATGGTGCAAATGTCTAATCCTGGTATTCATGCTGTTAAAGCTGGAGAATTCTGAACTTGTGGTCAGTCTGCATTGCATGGCATGGTTTTAAGAAAGGAAGGAAGGGAGAGAGGAAGGTATATTAAAGCAACAAAGATACTAGAAGTTTAGATTTTTAATTTTTCATTCATCTGTTTAGTTAATGTGTATGGGTGTTCAGCCTTTTGGGTGTCATATTCCTGCCTGCTTGCCCCAGAAGCCAGGACAGGGTGTCAGATCCCCTGGAGTGGAAGTTAAAGGTAGTTGTGAGCCACCATGTGAGTGCCAGGAACTGAACTCAGGTCATCTGGAAGAGCTAGTGTTCTTAGCCTCTGAGCCATCACAGTAAACTGTGTAGGCCAGACTGGCCTGGACCTCTCTCTTTTTGCCCCAGTCTCTGTAAGTGCTGGGATTGTGGGTGTGTTCATGTATGCAGCTAAAATGGATAGTGTGCAGCTGACTGAGTCCAGTGTGAATGATGGTGAGTACTCTGAGCTTCAGCCTCAACAGTATTCCACAGTTCTCCTGAAGAAACAAAAAGGTGATGTTGTCTATCCGTGGCCACATTCTCGTTTTGCTTTGTTTCTTGTTTCTTTGTTTGTTTTTAGAGACAGGGTTTCTCTGTATACCCCTGGCTGTCATGAACTTGCTTTGTATACCAGGTTAGCCTCAAACTCACAGAGGTCTGCCTGCCTCTGCCTCACAATTAAAGGCATGTACTATTATAAATTGTTGATAGAACTAGTACTATAAACAAGGTCTTCTAAATCCCATAGCATATTGTAGATATAATTTTTAAGGGGTTTTGGTGGTAGTGTGGAGTTTTTCTATGTGTCTCAACTGTCCTGGAACTCACTTTGAAGATCAGGCTGGCCTGAAACCCCCAAATACCTTCCTGCCTCTGCCTCCAGAGTGCTGACATTAAAGGTGTGCACCATAACACCTGATTCTAGTGTTCTTTTGAAGTTTCAATTTGTTTGTCTTTTGTGGGGCTTGTTTTCTTTCTTTTTAAGATCTCCTTTTTCAATCGAAGAGATATGTTTCAAAGAAAGCTTAATTTAGAGTATCTGCTGAGTCCCTGTTCCCTAATGTAACATCATGTTTTGTGTGTCAAGGGTTACAAGGCAGGAGAATACTACAGATATCTGTAAATAAGCTTGAAATGCAGAGCTACGTTCTATTATTTGGAATGGATTTGGTAACAGGTATAAATAACAAAGTTAAATAATTTTTTCTAGCATACTTTTTGTGGTTTTCTGAGACAGGGTTTCCTGGATGTCTTTGAATTTTCTCTGTAGACCAGGCTAACCTAAAACTCCAAGATCTGCCTGTTCTTACCTCCTGAGTGCTGGGCTTAAAGGCATGTACCACTACCACTTTTCTTTTCAACTTGGGGAATCAAAGCCACAACAACACACACAATAGGCAAACACTCTACCACTGAACTCCAGCTATATTAGTCTTAAATCCCTAAACTGTTTTACTGTGTTAATGAAAATACTTCTACTATGTTCTTATTTCACCCAACTTTGATTTCAGATGATACCATCTTCCAGAATCCTATGGTACAAGAAGCTATACGAATGGGATTCAACTTCAAGGACATTAAGAAAACAATGGAAGAAAAACTCCAAACCTCTGGGAACAGCTATCTATCACTTGAGGTTCTGATTGCAGATCTTGTGAGTGCTCAGAAAGATAATACGCAGGATGAGTCAAGTCAGACTTCATTGCAGAAAGGTATGTATTACTTGCTTTTGACACATAAACAGAAGTGGAAAGAGGAAGGGGGTGGCTTCAGTAATAAGCAACTCTTTTGTCATCTTAAGTCTTCTCTTCTGTCTTTTTGGCCATGTCTATTTTAACATATATTCAACATATAAGAGTATTTTTTTTAAGTGTGCCCTTAATGGTGCTGTGTTTCTCAGGCTACTACAATAAAATTTATAATAAAAATTTCACAGAACAGGTAGTTTAAACAAAGTACATTTGTTTCTCGAATACTGGGAAGTTTAAATGTAGGTCCCCTGCATATAGTTGACTTCCCAAAATAATGATATTTCATGCTAATAATTTCCCCAAGAGTTCTCGTGCTCATGACTTCATTAAACTTAATTGTATTCATGCATTGCTTAACAATGAATATATATTTTGAGACATGTGTTGTTACTTAATCGCATTGTTGAATGAACATCATCACATATAGTTATACAAATATAGATGGCATGTGTCCCAACCACTTGTTGTGGCCTCTTCATGCAATCCAGATACTTTAAAACATGAGATGTTTGCCATGAGGCTGCTGTTGGCATGACATGGCATATTATTTCATGGTAGTTGATTTATATGGAGGAATATATTCTGATAATAAAGTATTGAAGGTAATATATAAACCAGTAGCATAGTTGTTGGGGTTTTTTATTATCAAGTCTTATTAACTATATATGTTATGTTTTCATATGACTTGCAGCTTAGGAGGTTGGTTAATACCAGCATCATCACAAACACATGATGCATTATGCCATAACATTAGAAACAATACATGTTCTCTGATTACCAAAGCATGGTTCAGTAGCACTTGACTCTTCTTCCCAAAGCCTTTCCTCTGACCATGACTGTGGAAGGGTAAGGCTATATACGTGTAAAGGCCAGAAATCAACCTGAGGGTGTGTGGAAGCAAATTCTCAGGCATCTCTGACAAGCCAGTCTAAATAATTGGTGAACTTTATGTTCAGAGAGACTATCTCAAAAAGTAATATGGAGGAGCAATTGACAAAGATAACTAACATAAGTCTCTATTCTTTATGTACATAAGCAAGCACACAGGTATACACCAGCTACATAAATACAAACATGGACACATGGACACACAGGTTAATTTTTTCAGATTCTACACATTTTATTATTGAAAAAAAAAGTTATCTCAATTATCTCATGTGAGACAGAAAAGTAAATTAGAAATCCCAGTTTAAATATGACCAAGTCTCCAGTGGTCCAAACACTGAGCTCCATCTTGTAGGATTAATGTGTGACTGTGAGTCAGCATAAACCCTCAGTTACACCACTGTATGTAAATTTTTACACCCCAGTTTACTTCCTTTCTGGTGTCTTCTCTTGGACTTGGACCTGACTTTGTTACCAGTTTTCATCCAAATCCATTGGGTAGTATTGCCTTTGTTTCTTGGCTAGGAATCTCTTGATTCTGAAAGGCTTGTGAGAAGACAAGGCAAGAAGCAATCAGGTGTGTGGTGCGTGGATAGTACAGGAAAGGTTCATACATTTTTTTGTTTTGTTTTTAAATGCATGAAAGGAGCTGCAGAGATGGCTTACTGGTCTTAAAAAATGTATTCTTGCAAAAGACAAGAGTCTGGTTCCCAGTATCCACTTTGGGTAGTTTGCAACAATTTGTAACTCTTGCTCCAGGATATGTGACACCCTCTTGTGGATTCCACAAGCACCTGCACATATATGCATAGACACGTGTGTATGTGTACTCGTGCACATGCATGCACACACAAATAAATGGTATTTTAAAATAGGCGAAGAACAGAAATCCCTAAACTGTACCTAGTAGTCCCAGCATGCCTATATTCTCAGCTGCTTTGGAGGCTGAGGTGGTAGGATTACTTGAGCCTGGGAGTTCAAAACCAGTCTGAGCAACATATAAGATCTTCAAGTTTTAAATAATATACTAAAGATATTAGGAAGTAACATCAAATGTTTATCTAGATATCAATCCTTTATTGCTGTGTTCCTGGAACATCCTTATCTCAAAGTGGGCCTTGTGGGAAAATACAAGGGGAAAGAGCCCTGATTGTGGTGATTGTAGGTTTTAATCCTAGCATTCCAGAGGCAGACGTAGAGGTAGGTGGGTCTGTAAGAGTTCAAGGCCAGCCTGGTATATATAGCAAGTTCCAGAATAGACAGTTGCTTAGAGACACTGATTCAACAACAACAAAAAGATGTCATAGGCAAGGATGTAGAGTACAATAGTCACCTTTGTAACATAAAGTAATTACTAGGGATAAATTACTAGTCAGGAGCATCCTCAGTATGTGACTGACTAGAAAAAGTAGAGCTGATGATATCTGTGTTTGACTTCATTCCTGTGGGTCTGTAAAATGGAATCAAAATCAAACCCATGAGGGATATTAATTCCTGGGCATGGGGGGCCATGCTTAAAATGCCAGTACTCACGACTATTTTAGGCTAGCAAGACTCTAAATGAAAGGGGTATTGTATCCTCAGCTATAGCTCAGGTAACAGAGTGTGCATAGCATGCAGATAGCCTAAGATTTCATCTCCAGCACAGCAAATCTTGGATGGAGTAGGATGGAGTAATATAGGCTTTTAATCCCGGAATTTGGGAAGTATAAACAGGAAGGTCAGGAGTTCAGAGTCATCTTTGACTACATAATGAGTTTAAGGCCAGCCTGGGATTTATGCAACCCTGTCTTTAAAAGGCCAAACAAACTAAAATATCAGAAAAACAACCTAGACTGAATTAGTATTATGCTTTTGTTATTTTAGTAAGCAACCAAAAATACGGCAGATAAGTTGCTGCCAGAGATTTCTTTTGTGTGTGTTGGGGAGGTGAGACAGCTCTGAGTAACCCAGGCTGTCCAGTAACTAGCCCCAAACTCAAGAGATCCACCTGTTTCTACTCCTCAAATGCTGGGATTAAAGGCATGAGCCATCATGCCCAGCCTTGAGAGAGACTAGAGTGATCCTTTTGTCTCCTTCTTACCCAAAGAGCTCCAGTGTGGCAGTGCCTCTCTCCGGTTCAAAGCTCTTCACCAGCTCTCAGAAACCTCGGAATCAAATCTTAACTCTTCGATAGTTTGCCACATATTTAAAGGTCAATTCCTGTTGACCTGCTGTACCTGGTCTATTTTCCTTCATACTCAATTACCAAATTTACTCATGCTCTTATAAGCCATGTTCTGTCTCTTGCAGCATGCTTCATTTTTTTCACCTTTGTTTAATACTACTGTCACTGTAGTATATGTCATAATTTCCTGTTTGCTGTGTTCCCGACTTGGCTGAATATTGTGTGCCTAAAGTATGTGTATATATTATTTACTGTATACCAAATGCCCAAGTGAGTGTTCAGTAAGTGCTTTTCCTTGAAGAAAATTAAACTATCGCTTTCCAAACATGTTTCAGAAACAACGTTCCCTCTAAGACATAGATGCCATAAAAGGGAGTGATGGTGAGCATGGTGGCACACCATTAATCTCATGATTCAGGAGGCACACACAGGCAAATCTCTTAGTTACAGGCTGCCACAGCTTCATAGTGAGACACAGATTTTTTTTGTTTTGTTTTGTTTTTAAAAAGAGATACTCAGTTAAATGAGGAAATGCATTGTTTCCATACTGAGATGTATACAATAAAGCAGTTCCCATGTGACCAGCACTTGAAATTAGTAGAACCTCGCAGGGCTACTAGTGTGATTGCTCAGTGGGTTATAGCGCCCACTTCCAAGTCTAGCAACTATGGTGTAAAAAGAGAACCAACTCCTGAAAGTCAACCTCTTCACTTTGACATGTGTGCCACAATGCACCACTCACATAGATGTAATAAATTATTTTTTAGAAAGAAAGAAAACGTGTTTTTTAAAAAAATGCCACAAGAGGTAGGTATGTGGCACAATGAATGGTATACAGTATCCTGAACTTTTGGGGCTGCTGACTCCTCCACACATACAACCCAAAGGGGGAAGAACCTTCAAGTAATAATCATTTGAGGCTAGATTAACAAACCATTAGTATACAGTGGTTACCAAGATAGTTAAAATATGCACTGTGTTTGAGTAATGCCTAGCACACAATATTTATGTTCTGTCACTGTTGACTGTTGTTGCTGTTATCATATATGACTACAAATCATATTTGTTAGCATTTCACTTCAGTATCTTCTATATGCTAATTACACCCAAATGTTTTTGTTTGGATACCCTGCCAACACCTTAAATAGACTTGAAACTGTAAAGCCTTTACCTCCTTTTATATTTCCAATAGTTATTACCGCCTCCTTGACACATTAACAAACCCAACATTAGTTCCCCTTTCTCTCTTCAGCCCTCACATCTAAGCACTAAATCCTACCTGTACCACTGTAGAAGCGTCCTTCAAACAGACCCCTTCCTGGAATTACCCATGCCTTTCAGTATGTTTGTGCCTTTACTTCATCCTTGCTTTTTCTGTGCCTGGTAATTTGTTGCCTGTACTTAAATGTACCACTGCAGTCCTCCTTGTCGTGATGCCTTTCCCAACCACCCAGACAGAAGAACCTGTTGATCTTGCCCCAGAGCACTTTGTATGTAACCTGATTATAGCACGTTCCACTTTGTACTTGCCCTCTCTAGCTGCAGCTCACAGCCCCTCCCACTAGCATACAAGCTACTTAAGAATCTGTGCTATGTCTGAGTCATTTTCATGTCTCCCAGGGCTTGAGTGTCTGGCACAGGAGGGGTTCAATGTTTCAATGAATTTAAACAACAAAATCCAAAACTGGTATATGTTGTTTTTCTCTTTATACAGACATTAGTACTGAAGAGCAGCTAAGGCGCCTACAAGAGGAGAAGCTTTGCAAAATCTGTATGGATAGAAATATTGCTGTGGTTTTTGTTCCTTGTGGACATCTGGTCACTTGTAAACAGTGTGCTGAAGCAGTTGACAAATGTCCCATGTGCTACACAGTCATTACATTCAAGCAAAGAATTTTTATGTCTTAAACCAGCACCGCAGTAGGCATGTTATGTTCTTCTTACTCTAATTGAATGTGTGATGTGAGCGAACTTTAAGTAATCAGCATGGCATTCTATTAGCATCTGCTCCCAAAGGGAAACAAATGGTAACAGCACTGTTTCGGTCTAATCGTTGAATTTCTGGATCTTGAATTTCTGGATCTTTCAGGTTATTAGCTGTATCATTTATCCAGTGTTTTATACAATTGAAACCTTACACAAAGAAGCATTTGTATAACTTTTCACATGTAAATCTGTAGTACACTGACTTGATTTCTATGTGTAAGTGAATTAATCACATGCATTTTTTGTTCCTTTTGTATAAGTTTAACAAATGGAGTGTTCTGCATAAGCAGGGAGATTTGATTTAATCTGCCCAATCACTTTATTTTGCTTATTGTAAACAGAAAGAACCGTTCCACACTGGTGGGAGGATAAACATTGTTTTTAGATGATTGTGTCTGTGTCTTAGGATTCTGTCCATTTCCTTGGCATTTATTGGAATTCTAAATGTACTTATGAGCATTTTAAGTGATTTTGCCATCTCCTAATGGCGTGTTCGTGGTGGACGACCATCTAACCAGCATGTACTGACATGGAAAGGCAGCACAGACATAGTAATGTAAAATACAGATGGTAAAACACTATAGATATAGTTGGAGCCAAATCAACACATGTGTATTTTGTATCTGTATAGGATAAAAAGATTTGTATCACACTCTTAAAATGTATTTTTTCTTCGAGGGTGGGGGTGGGGGATGGGTCTTAGACGGGCCTATAGAGAGCCCTTCACTTTTTTTTTTCCATTTTTTTTTTTTCTGTATGAAGCTTTTATAAGTTTGTATTATTTTTTATAATCAGAATTCTTAGAAAATATTTTGCTGATTTAAAGGCTTAGGCATGTTCAAACGCCTGCAAAACTACTTATTACTCAGTTTTAGTTTTTCTAATCCAGGAAGGCAGGCCAGTGAACTTTTCTGGTGCCAATGTGAAATTTAAATGTTTTTGTTTTACCTGCTTTGTGGATGAAAAATATTTCTGAGTGGTAGTTTTCTGACAGGTAGATCATGTCTTCTTTTCTTGTTTCAAAATAATATTTCTGATTTTGTAAAATGAAATATAAAATATGTCTCAGATCTTCCAATTAATTAGTAAGGATTCATCCTTAATCCTTGCTAGTTTAAGCCTGCCTAAGTCACTTTACTAAAAGATCTTTGTTAACCCAGTATTTTAACCATCTGTCTGCTTACGTAGGTAACCGTAGACGCGTGTTTGTTTGTATACAGCTTGTAGTTTTAGTGTTGGCTCTCCATGTTGTGATTCTCAATGTCATTTTGTGTCCTGAAAGTTTTGTGTAGTTTTTACCCTTAGAATGATTAAGATGTATATAGTGCAAAATATTCAGTCTTTGATTGTTTTATGTTTGTTTGTTTTCTTGACTAGTAATGGTAGTGGATACTTTAAAAATATTTTCTCAAGATCCTTAAAACCTTGGAAATTGTAACATACTGACAAGAGTAGTTTTAATATTTTTAACAACTTGTATAAGTCAATAGGAATAAAACAAAAGCTAAAATGCTTCATAGAACACAGGATTTACCTTAAGTAATTATCGTGATAGACCTCTTTTAAAGACTGGTCTATTTTACTACAGATAACAGTTTGGGAATGAAACTGTTACAATTTAGACTTTTTGTTGTATTTTCTAAGAGAAAGAGTATTGTTAGGTTCTCCTAACCTCTGTTGACTACTATGGTAAGTAATGTTATTTTAATTGCAAATTTAAATAGATACCAACAGAATTAAGTAACTGACTGCCTTTTTTTCATGAAAATCATTAATTCTGTATAATGTCTTCTGCTTAGGTTCAGTTATATAAACGTTAGGTTGCATTTGATCTAAATTGACTAAGATTTCAATTTCAATCTATATTTCAAGAACTCTACCATAGAATAGAAGTGTTAGTTTTAAAAATTGTTTCCAAGGCACTTCAGGTACAAGTCATGTGGGTAGTTTGTTTAATCTAGTTGTTAGCCAAGGACTTAAGGACTGAATGTTTTCAAGTAAGGCTTTTCTTGTTCTCAGAGCCTCAGTTCACTAAGGTTTTAAAAACCTCTTTTAAAAACCTGTGTACTGAGAGTTAAGCAAGACCTCTTTTCTTGTCTTCATGAGTTGCGAAATTGAAGTCAAGGAGCTGATGTGGCTAACAAGTTTATTTTAGGAATTGTTTAAAAAATGCTGTTGCTTCGGGTTCTTAAAATCACAGCACTCCAACTCTAATCAAATTATTGGAGACTTACCAGAGTTGGTCTGAAATCACACTGAAAAATAGAGGCACTGGGTCCTTTCCAATATGGCTGTGTAAAAAAATGGTCACTTGGAAGGTCACACTATAACCAGAGCTGGATCATCACCCTGAGAGAGTTCTCAGTGTCTGTGTGTGTGTTGATATACTTTTTCTGTAGAAAGTTCACTCTAGGATTTTTGAAGTAACCACCCATTTTACTACATATTAGTCATGTGAAATTTGAAGTTATTTTACAATAAATAGTTACTTTTATTTGTTATTTACTCTGTTGATGAAAATTTTTGTGTTTAGCCTTTATTATTCTTTTGCCTCTTCCTGTAGTGAGGGGTAGAGGTGAGGTGAGTTTAGTAAGTGAATACAATGTGATTTTGCTGTGGTAGGATAATTGGTTGTCTTGTTATTTACAGTATGTTTTTTATCTGTTTTGTTTTAGTAAGACTTATATTTTGAACTCTCTGAATGGAAACTGCCACTCCAGCATTAGCTGCATGCATTGTTACCATTAGAGTTAAATCTTACTGTATTTCTGAGTACCTAGATACCAAACCGGGGAAATGAAGTAGACCATCACTGCTGTTAGAGAAACAGGAAAATGAATGGAGAAATATGGGAGAGATACCATTTTAGTCAAATCTTCTCTTTCTTAAGAAGGTGGCCATCAGTGAAGAAACGAACTAGCCAAATAGGCTTGACAACCCGAATTCAGATTCCCAGAAAGCACATAAAAGCTGAGTGCAGCCAGGTGGTGGTAGCACGTTCCCTCAATCCCAGCATTTGGGAGGCAGAGGCCTCTGAGTTTGAAGCCAGCCTGACCTACAGATTGAGTTCCAGGAAAGGGAACCCTGTTTCACAGAACAAGACAAACAAACACAAAGCTAAGTGCATTAGCCCAAGTACCTGTAATCCCAGAATGCCTACATGAAACAGGAAATAGCTAGGAGAATGTCCAGAAGCACATGGTCACCTAATGCTTATGTATTAACAAAGAGGCACCATGGTACAAAGTAGGAAGGTGAGGACCCACCAACATCCAGAGGTTATCCTCTGCCTCCACACATGCACCAAGGCAGGTATCCATTTACACGGAGACACACACAGGAGAGAGAAAAGCAAGAGTATTATAACCCAACCATCTTCCAAGATGATGGAATGCAACTCAAGAACATCTTATATACTCTTAAGTGTTTACTCTCATCCTAAAACTTTTAGTCTTGTTCATGGGTTTGTCTTAATGGAGGATCTTAGACTAAAGCTTAAAAGAGGGCCTGGAAAGATAACTCAGCTGTTGAGAGCACTTGCTGCTTTTTCAGAGGACTTAGATTCAGTTCCCAGCATCCACATGATGGCTCGAGGACATGTAACTCGAGCTCAGGTGCCCTCTTCTGACCTCCGTGGGCACATGCATGCACACATACATACACAGTCATACACAGCTACACATAAAATAAAAATAATCTTTAAAGCTTAAATGAACCTCTTACGTTAAATTTTAGTCTATTATTTCTCTGGATGCTTCTTGTAACAAAGCTATAAATTGTAATAAATAAATAGTTTGATCCTTTAAAATATTTAAATTACTTTTTCAAAAACTAGAAAAAGGATTCTTACTAAATTCTGTTGAGTTTTCCTAAACAGTCAACTTATTACCATCCTAATGTCTTAGTTTGGCTCTGAAATCTACATTAAGCTCAATGTAGATTTTTTTCCCCTTACATAATAAAATCACAGACCGTGAGAGCTAGAAATGACCTTAGAAGGTCACTTACTCACACCACCACCACCACCTCCATCTTATTGTTGAGGCAACTACTCAAAGGAGAGGTAATTGGCTCGAAATTATATAGCCAACTTGTGATACTACTGGGACATAGTTTTAAGTTGAAAAAACCTCACTATACCAGCCACTTGTCCTGGAAGTCTCGGGTGTTTTCAACTTTTCATTCTATCACACTCTTAATTTTCACTGCACATTAGGTGGTACTTTATATTTTCTACAGTAGGACAATTGTTGATACTTTCAAATTAAACAGTTTGACAGTAATGCTTGAGTGGTAAAGTTCTCTTTTGGAGGCTGAAGTTTGCAGATGTGAGTACAGATGTTTAGCATTTACTATGTGCTTATGTATTATTAATGAGCATTTAAGATTACTGTGTTTTATTATCACTGTCTCTACTTAGGAACAAACTTTCATTTTTAATTTGATGTAATAATAGCTTTAATGTAATTTCTGTTTTTACATTTTTTTGTTATTCTTTACCTGAATGACCAATTGTTTTGTCATTATACTATATTTGTGAATATAATTTTATGACTCCCTTTTGTTCTTTTAATGGATGCCTTTCTTTCATTATATAAACTTAAGAGAATTGCTTTCTACTCTATACTCTGTCATTTGTTGTAGATTAAAGCTTATTTTTCTGTGAATAAGACTTATTCAATAAAGCACTATTCTTTAAAATGTTATTTTCTTTGTATTTGATTTTGTTTTGTTGAGACAAGATTTCAACCCAGCCTTGAACTCAGTATGGGTGAGGCACCTTGAACTTCCTCTGATCCTCTTTCAGCTTCCTCCTTAGTGCTGGAATTAGCTGGTATATGAAGCATTGAGGATCAAACTTGGTCCTACTAAGGTAGATTGAATTCAGGTCAGCAGGCTTGACAGCAGGTACCCTTATCCCCAAACCAGTCAGTCTTTGATACACTGTATACATCAAAGTAATTAGCCAGGTATGGTCCATGACTTTAATCCCAGCACTCAGGAGGCAGAGGCAGGCAGATCTGAGTTCCAGAACAGCCGGATTACATAGAGAAAACTTTTGTCACCCTGCCCCCCCCCAAAAAAAAGTAGTGAATCTTTTAAAAAAATACATTAAAGTCAGGCCAAAAGTATGGTTCAGTGAGAACAGTGGCATACATGAGAACCTAGATTTACAAGGAGCAGTTCAAAGTGACTATCACCCTGTCCCTCCCAGTAATTACAATATAGGTTCCTAAATGAATTGTATTCCAGCCAGGGATGATGGCACATGCCCGTAAACTCAACATGTAAAATCCAAAGACAAGAGTTCGAAGCAAACTGAAGATACATGAGACCCTGTTTTCAAAAAACAAAAGGGTATTTCAGGCCATCTGTGTTAGGACTGGTTAATCTTTGACAGTATAATCACTGTCAAAAGCACTGTCATTATCAAAAAACAAACAAGACTTTTGACAACAAAGCCACAACACATTTGTACTAGGGTCTTAATCTCTAGTTCCAGTTGGATTTAAACTTGGCAATCCTCTTGCCCCAGCCACCCAAGTGCCGACACTGGGCATCAGCCATTATGTCCAGTTCCCTTTCAGAAAATGCTTTCCTCCTTACAGTATACCTTTGAGCTTTGTAATGATAATCAGAATAATCCCCAACTGCTTTGAGCTTAAACTGCTCTCATCAGTGACTGGCATGGTGGTTCAGCAAGTAAATGTACCAAGTCTGATGTGTGTCAAAACCCACAAAGCAGAAGAGAAATGACTCCTGTCTATTTTATTCTGACTTCCACATATATACCAGAGCACATATGTGTGCATGTACGAGAAAATAGATAAGGATTTTTTTTAGAACTACCCTTTGATCAAGCCTTGAAAGTTAAGGGTTTGAAAGCTGAGCTATAAGTGCTGGTAGATGACAGCAACCGGATGAGACTGTGCAGAACGGATCTGCACTTGTACAGAGCCAACACTACAGTGAAATGTGAGCTGTTAACTTGGAAGGAAAGGGTTTCAGAGTTGGAAGGAGTTGTCCTTTCTAATTCATAATCATTTGCAGTTCCGATTCTTTTTTCAGTTCTGAAATCTTTAAAGTGGTACAAAAGAAAATAGTGGAAACAGTCTTTGGATGATGAGAGTTGTGTAAATTGATACATGTACCAACCAAAATAACAGTCTCAGTAGGTATAAAACTAGGTGGCAGTTTATTTAGTATCTTAGGTCTTAGTTTGTATGAGATTTCCAAAATAATATAATGGATCATAACTAATGAGAATATTGAAGATCTTTTGTATGGGCCTGTACTTGTTAGCCCTAAGTTTCTGTATAATATTGGAAGAATACTGGTTTCAAATAAATGCAGAATAAGAACCCAGGAGAATCAGATTTTCATTCTTGTTTTTCCCCAGAAGAATTTAAATTGAAGAAAGCCTAGGATATAATTAAATGGGATACTGGGTATTGAAACAAAGGTCTCTTTCAAAACCTAATTTCCAATGTAGCTCAAGATGGCCTCCTTGTATTGCAGGCACACTTTCAATAGCACTAATTTACTGTCAACATGTATACATATATTAGATAGTCTTACCATTTCCCAGAATGAAACCTAGAGAGTCACTTATACTAGGGACGTTTTCTATCACTTAGCTATATTCCTAACCCCACAAATGTGTATATTACATGGGAAATTACCAATGTGTTTTTGTGAACACCAAACTGATGTTCAGAAGAACTGCTTTTAAAACAACAGACTCCACCCCCCATAAAGTTAACCTTTTTTAAAGTTAATCTTCTGAAATAGGGAAATGATTTCTAAAATTATTTTTCATTGAATACTCAAACAGGGATCATGGCTCTTTCTTTGTAAAAAATTAACAAATGTTTATGTTAATCATTAAGAGAATGTCCTAACAGATCTGGAAAAACCTGTTTTTCTTTCAACATTTTATTTGATTATTAAGATGAAGATACTCTACTGTACTTAGCTCTCTATATAAACTTTTCAGATGTTACATTTTATGTGAGCTGTAAGAATGGAAAAAGCAAGTGCCAGCAATAGTTATAAATCAATATTTTTCACTAACTGATATGAACATAACAAAAAATAATAATTCAAGAGGGTAGCCATTCCTGTTTCTCCTTCCCTGTGGGATTATAAAGACCATGTGAAAAAATGTACATGAGAGATATTTAAAAGGAATAAGCCCTCTGTGAGTCTGAAGAATCATTCGTCTAATTAGAGTGTGTGAACTAATTACAGGTTAGTTTCACACAAAATGAAACAGTTGCGGACCAGTGTCTGATTAATCAGGGATGTGGGATGATGAAATGCATTTATGGCCAATTTCATAGCTCTCAAAATGCTTTCCATCTATTTTCTTGTTCCCTTCTACTCTACATCATCAAGTGTATTTAAATCAGAAGAATATGTATAATGGCTCAGGGGGAATTGGAGATGTTGTTGCTATGTAAAATCAGGAAAATTATGTTCTTAAACCATGCAATTAACCTTCAAATAGGGAGGTGGGTAATGTAGCTTAGTGGTAGAGCATTTTGCCTAGTCCTGGGTTCAGTCCCCATCATTACAACAAGGCCAACAAACCAGTAGTGACTCTCACATAAAACTTTGGGGGCAGTTATCAGTTTTCTAACGTGACTATGAAAAAGAATGTAAAACATTTATGTTCTGAACATTTATGTTCTCAACACTACATCACTAAAATGAATTTTCAAAGTACTTTATCCACTTCATGTTTAACTTCCCTCTCAAAAGGACTGTCCTTGTGATTCTTAAAATAGTGAAAAAGCCATGGTGAAGTTAGGTGACTTACCCAAACTCCTGCAGGTAAATAGAGTCAAGTCATAAGAGCCTTTACTTCTGTTACATTTATTTCTTTCATGTGTGTATGTGTATCTATTCTTTTGCTACTTGTGGCTTCTTTTCTATTCTTTCTTCCACCCTGTCAACCCCCTAACACTAGATAGGAGAAAAAGGGTAGAAGGGAAAGGGGGTAATGTTATCCACAGACCCCTTCCTGCTGATAGGGGCCTGGAGTTCCTTGGGGCATGTTTTGATTTTCACCATCAGGGTACCAAACTTGTTGTTTCTTCAACCCTGCCTCTCAGGGCCCTATCATTTATATACTCTCTGAAAAGTCCCCAGAATTCCAGAGGTCACACAAGTACCGAACTATCCGCAGCTGGCAAAATCACACCCCTGCTATAGCACGAGTTAAATCATAGTCAGCTGCTGTGGACAGTCTGAAGCAGACCCACATCCCACAACTAGGATCAAAATGAAAGCATATTCCCATACTATTTCTGTGTTTTTTTTTTCAAAGAAACCAACGTTCTCACTTCATGTAAGGGTCTGCACAGTACAGAATATATGCAGAGGTGAGAGGACCAATTGTGGGAGTTGGTTCTCAACTTCCATCCCGTGGGATCCAGGGATTGTCCTCAGGTGGTCAAATTTGGTTGCTAGTACCTTTACTAACCACCGAGCCACCTTGACCATCCAAGAACCCTCACTTCTACTCTTTAGCACCATGTCATTGCATCTCTCATTCATTATATCCATGCCACATATATAATTTACAGCTGAGGAGCCCTAGACATAGAGGTTACATGACTCACCCAAATCATATGGGGAATCGCCAGTCAAACTGTTCTTATAGGCAATAAAGCTGTTTCTAGCTAACTTTAGGCATTAGCTACATTGGTTGCCTTGCCGTCTGACATGTATGCCTTCAAATCTAGAATCTTGGGTTGTTTTGTTGTTTTTGTTTTACTTTTTTTTTTTTTTTTTTTTTTTTTTTTTTTTTTTTTTTTTTTTTTTTTTTAGGGCTTTTTGTTTTTGTTGTTTTGTTTCGTTTTGGTTTTTGGCATGGCAAGACATGGCTACCCATATGATACCAAGGTACAAAACCAAATTATATGTGATACATGGGTGTGTGGAGTCCTTAATCTGCCTGGTTTAATTTGAACCTTGCCTGTCTAGGTGATTAAACTTAAATTCAAAAGCTGTATGTACATTTTAAATTTCAGTTTTGGGGGGAATGGCATGGTACCCGTCAGTGGTGCACTCAAAATGTACAGGCAGGAGGATCAGGAATTTGAGGCCATACTAGATGACGTGCTGAGACTGTGTCTCCAAACAAACAAAAAGGGAGTTTGGAAATGGGTCCTGAGGCTAAGTAGGTCAAAAATAAAGGACTTACCTAATGTTCTTGAAGCACTAAGTTCTATCTCTAAACTATTTTATTACATTGACAAGACAAACATTGGATATTAGGATATCGCCGCATGTCTTCCTATAGTCACTGTGTTCCCATTGGTGGGGACACTACCTAGTCCATTCAAAGGTCATTACTGGACACTAGGTTCCTTTTTAACTCAGCCCATAGGTAATGTGTTGAATGAACATCATGTGAAAGAATGAATGAACACATGAATGAAAAAATGGGATGGGAAGACTAAAAGCTGAGCATTGAAAAAATATATGCTCTAATATAAAATCAATACTGACTTGTCTAAAGAATCTTTTCCATCGAGGAAGCTGTATTACTAACGTCTTCTTTTGCTGGATCACTGGATCACTGTCACAGTAGAGAAGGGTGTTGGCGAGAATGGCTGGAGCTGTGGGGTCAGGAGCAGATGCATTCCTCATCAGGAAATAAGGAGGGCATAATGGTTTGTATGCGGTCCATCCAGGGAGGGGCACTATCAGGGGCCTTGTTGGAGGAGGTGTGTCACTGTGGGGGTGGGCTTTAATACCCTCGTCCTAGCTGCCTGGGAGCCAGTATTCTGCTAGCAGCCTTCAGTAGAAGATGTAGAACTCTCAGCTCCTCCTGCACCATGCCTGCCTGGATGCTGCCATGTTCCCACCTTGATGATAATGGACTGAACCTCTGAACCTGTAAGCCAGCCCCAATCGAATGTTGCTTTGGTCATGGGTCTCTGCACAGCAGTAAAACCCTAATTAAGACAGAGGATGATGTTGGTTTTTAACTTGGCTCTGTGTAGTTTCTGATTTTATTCAGCCCCAGACCCCAGTCACACTCAGGCTAAATCTTCCCGCCTTTGGAAAATCTTGCAGACACACTCAGATGTTTGTCTCCTAGGAGAAACATGGAAGATTAAGAATCACAGGGGACAGGCCAGACTGAGCATCTCAATCTGCATTTGCCTCCAAAATTTAGGGATTGCAGGCACCCTGCCACATCCTTTGTAAAACAAACATAAAGCATCTACTGTGTGCCAGCAGGCTGTGTTCTAGACTCCCTGTCATAGAGCGCTGAAGGGCAAAAGGTTTGTGTAGTTCAAATAGTGTGGGGGAAGGGATGACGAAAGTGTGGTAAAATACTAAAGTACTGGAGGACAGGAGTTCTGGCTGCAGAGATACAGTGCAGAATCACAAAGCCAGAGGATTTAGTTTGTTTTCAGACAAGGTCTCACTATGTTGCTCATGTAGGTCAGACTGATTCTTCCTCCTCAGGCTCCCGGGTGGGGAGCTGGCATTACAGGTGCACCCTGCTATGCCCAGTCTTAAAAATGGAAGTCTGAAGACGTCCAAAGGCATTTATTGAGAATCTTCCAGGCTACTTGTAGTTTTCTTTTTGTTAGTGCTGGAAACGGAAATCAGTGCTCTTGTGTATGTTGGACAAGCACAGTATCCTGTTAGCTGCATCAGCAACACTAAGGGGCTTGATTTGCACAGCATCTTTTGGGATATCTGCTCGTTTTTAAAGATTTCTTTATTTATTTAATGTATACAAGTACACTGTAGCTGTCTTCAGACACACCAGAAGAGGGCATCATATTCCATTACAGATGGTTGTGAGCCACCATGTGGTTGCTGGGAATTGAACTCAGGACCTCTGGAAGAGCAGTCAGTGCTCTTAACCACTGAGCCCTCTCTCCAGTGCCCAGGATCTCTGTTTTAGATGAATTTGCTCTGCTTCCTCCCCCACCACCCCTGCCACATTCGATGGATGAAGATTAAAGGAGGTGCACTGAACTTCAGAGAAAGAAGTTGATTTCCTCAAGCTGGTTTTGTGGTGTATGTGGAAACATAAGGAAAATAATATCCTTCCACTTAGCAATGATCATCTAATCTCAGGCTTTCTCTGGGGTAGATGAATTCACCATACAGGCCTTACATGGGTTCCTCCTTATTGAAAAATATATCTTCAAATCAAACTACGCTGGGGCTGGAGAGATGGCTAGGTGGTTAAGAACTTTTCCTGCTTCTTTAGAGGACCCAAGTTTGGTTTCTAGCACCAACACTAGGTGGCTCACAGTCTTGGGAAACAGCGCCCTCTTCTGACTCCATTGGCACATGGGGCCCACACAGACTCACTGACACGTTAAAAAAAAAAACTTAAAACAAGGTCTCATTATGTAAACCTGACTGGACTGAAACTCTGTGTGGAAAGCAAGCAGGCCTCTACCTCCCAGAGATCCGCTTGTCTCTGCCTTCCAAATGCTGGAAATAAAGACATTAACCACCAGCTGGACAGTGGAGAGGCAAGGCCCTCAGGAGGCATGAGAAAAGTGTGCATCTATGAGTTCAAGGACAGCCTGGTCTACACGCTTGTTCTAGGACAGCCAAGGCTATACGAAGAAACCCTGTCTTGAAACAAAAGCAAAAGCAAACGGTTTTCTTTTAGTTAAGCTACTTTGTCTAGCAATCTTAATGAAATTATTGTTCGTCTTTTAATTTCATCAAACCAAATTGTATTATGTGTTTGCTGGAAATTCTGAGAAGTAGGATAGAGAAAAAAAAAAAGAAAGGAAAACTTAGAGATCTGAGGTATAGCACATGCTTAGAATGCACAGGGATCTTGGCTCTGTTCTCACTGCTGGGCAAAAAATTAAAAAAAATAAATTAAGTAATTAAAGGAGGGAGTGCAATTGTCCTGTGGTGTGATGCTAGAGTAGGCGGTATATACCTTAGCTTCTTAAACTGTGTGGAACCAGCCCATATGGGATCATATAAGTAAATGTGCGGTCATGAAAAATTTAGCAAGAGTGGAGGGTCTCTAAATGTGTGATATCAAAAAATGAATCAAAATTCGCTCCGGTATCACGGGAGCCCACCACATTCTTGCTTCTGAACACAGCACACTGCCGCTTTACACTGTACAGGCCAATAGACACTGCACAAAACACCTTGACTCACATGTAAACCTATCGTATTATTGAATCCGTGTTTCTATCACACTTACAAAATTTTCTGCTCTTTAGAAATGTAAATGGTGTAATCATAACAAAGGCTAATATTTTCCTACCGTCATTTCTTACCATGGAAGTGTCCAATCAGTTGACCTTCTATTGTGTTACATTAGAATCTGTAATTTGCCGGGCTGAGGACATGACCGGTTAGCTCTTCCAGAGGACCTGGGTTGGATTCCCAGCACCCAGATGGTGGCTCCCAACCATCTGTAACTCCATCTTCAGCTGATCCAAGGCCCTCTTCTTGTTTCCTTTGACATCCAATACAAATGAGGTGCACACACAAGCTTGCAGGCAAAACTCTCACTCAAATAAAATAAAGATGATTCTTTAAAGAGCAAAGCATTATTTTAAGAATTGATGTTAGAGTTGCTGACTTGATTGATATTCATAACAAATTGCTCAGGCAATGGGAGAACTGGCTCAGTGGTTATAACGGTCTACTGCTGCTCTCGAACCTGAAGTCAATCCCTGGTACTCACATCAGGTATCTCACACTTGCCTGTAGTGCCAGCTCGGCAGAACCCAATGCCTATGGCCTTTAAGGACACTGGTACTACGCACACACACACACACACACACACACACACACACACACGATTTTAAAAATAAAAATAAATCTTTTAAAGTTATTTAATGCATGAGAGCATGATATAAAGGAAACATTTCTAACAATTTCCAAAAGGGCACTAAACTTATTTCTGCCACTTTGTGCTGTGTATTTATGTGAACTGGCAATATCACAGTGACAATTACAAAATCAAAACACTAATCAACCCTGAAAAGTTTGAACATTTATTCTATGTCCTGAAGTATCAAATATTTAGCCAAGTTTCTCTTTTTTTGCGTAAAAATAAACACAACTACCTTATGTATGCAAATTTAACAAATGATAAGGCTCTATGTATTCCAAAGAATTATTTTTATTTATTATTGGCAAAAGTTTGATCTGTGAACTTCTTTCATAGTCCTGTATTCTCAAGGTTATGTAAAAATTTCTCACATCAAATTTTTTCCCATAGGTTATGAGTGGAAAAAGATTAGGAAGCCCTGGTGTAAACTGTCACCACAACTGGAATACAGAACACAAATCCTCTGTAGCCGGATAAATGCAGAGGTTTGATAAAAATAAGGCCATTGGGGCTAGACACATGGGTCAACAGTTAAGGGCACTGATTGCTTTTCCAGAGGATCTGGGTTCAATTCTCAGCATCCACATGGCAACGCACAACTGCCTCTAAGTCCAGTTTCAAGGGATCTGACACCCTCACACACATAGCTGCAGGCAGAAGAACAGTGCACAGGAGATAAAACTAAATAAAGAATGCCATCAAACCTAAGGGATCTGAGAACATTCTAAATCTTATAGCATTGAAATTGTGAAAGTGTGTGTGTGGGGGGAGGGTTCCATGTATCTTCAATATTTAAAACCCATTTCCATATGCATCCTATATAATTGAGTAATAAGTATTCAAACAGCATTTCATCTCAGGAAGAATTAAGCCTCTCTTGCTTCCAACCACTACCTACAAACAAACAAACAAACAAAGAGGAGCCAGAATTCATTTAAAGCACAATTCAAAACACTACTTCATTTGAAAACGGTTCATTAATTCAGATGACAAATTGGGAATAGTAGCAACTGAGCGAGTGATTCATGATGATTGAAGGTGCCTCGTAACCTTTCTGTCTCCATTTCTACATCGGTCTGTCGGGAATAATGGTTTCATGGAAGTGTTATGAAAAATAATTAAGATCGGTAATGCACTTTGAGATCCGTGGATGAATCGTGCTTTCAAAGGGCATAATTACACACAGCAGTGAGTCTCTCAGAAAGGCTTCCCCTTTAATAGGCATTCAAAACAACAGTGCCCAGGCAGGTTTCCCTGTGCTCAAGTGACTACCACATGATTTAGCCACAGATACCAGCTACCCTTAAAATGATATGTAGCACTTTGTGGTGTCACACACTTGCAGTTCTGACACTCAGGAGCCTGAGGGAAGAGGATCATTGCAAATTCAAGGCCAGCCTGGACAAATAGGGATCCAGATTAGCTAAGGCTCTATAATGAAACTTCTCTCTCATTCCCTCCCTCCTTCCCTCCCTCCTGCTCTCTGTCTCTGTCTCTGTCTCTCTGTCTCTCTCTGTCTCTCTCTCTCTCTCTCTCTCTCTCTCTCTCTCTCTCTCTCTCACACACACACACACACACACACACACAGACAGACACACACACACAAAGGACCATTAATTCATTGGGTTTTCTTTCCTCTTCTTTCTCATTTTCCCTGTGAACTTGGCTCATCCATCTGCTCTGTGAGAACAGGCAACAAAGAATGTAAAAAATCAACTTAATCACGTCACTGAACTCCAAGGGAGATCTTTAAAATATTAATTACATGGCTTTAGGGATAAAACTTGGACCTCACACATGTGATAGAAGGTCCCTGCTAGTGAGTCAACAGGGAAAGGTATTTGTGACCAAGCCTGTGGACAGGAATGTGACACTCCTGACCAACACACTAGAAAGACAAAACTAATTTTCTCTGACAGCAACACACACCCAAATAAATAAATGCAATTTTAAAAGAATTAGCGAGTCAAGCCTGCTGGCTCATGACTTTAATTATAGCACTTAGGAGGCAGAGACAGGCAGATCTCTATGAGCCCCAGGCTAGCCAGGGCTACATGTTGAAACCCTGTCTTAGTTACTTTTCAATTAGCAATAATCGCACCTCAGATAGACCTTGTTGGCTATGATACTGCCACTGTGCACAGCTTTAGTTACTTTTCTACTGCCGTGATGAAACACCATGACCAAGTTGTAGGGTTTACAGTTCCAGAAAGTCCATGATGGCGGAGCAGCTATCAGGGACAGTTGAGAGCTCACATACCATCAGGGACACTTGAGAGCTCACATATCAAACCTCAAGCAGAAGGCAGAGGGTGCACTGGAAATGGCAAAAGTGTTTTGAAAATTCAAAGCCTACCCGCAGTGACATACTTCCTCCAGCAAGGCCATTCCTCCTAACCATCCCCTAGAAGTCACCTCCTGGGGATCAATGCCTGAGACTTACAGCAGACAACTCATTAAGATCACCATACCCTGTCTTTTAAAAAATATTCTTAGACATTTTTGAGATTATGATTACATCATTTTACCCTTTCATTTCCTTCCTCCAAGCCCTCCTATGAACCCCTCCTTGCTCTTTTTCAAATTCATGGCTTCTTTCCTACATTGTGTGTGTGTGTGTGTGTGTGTGTGTGTGTGTGTGTGAATGCATGTATGTATCTTATGTATATATTCCTAAATACACAAATACAACCTGCTTAGTCCATATGTTAGTTATTATGTGTTCAGGACTTATTATTTGTTACTGGATAACCAGTTCTCCACTCTCAGCATTCCTTAGCTGACCATAATTCTCTGTGGAGGGCTGAGGCCTCCTGGACTTTTGCCTGATAATGTTAGCATATCTATTTCTGTTTCCGAGTCCAGCTCCTGCATAGGCAGTTATGCTGGTGAGACTTTATGGCTGTAGCTTCTGACATTCCAAGGCAAAACAGTCTCCCAGCAAAAGCTTCTCATGCTAAAGTTGGGTTGTTTTGTTAGGGGGTGCTTGGCATTGTTACCCCAGATGGGAAATTTTAATGTAAGGTATATGTGTATGTATATTTCCACACTGACTTTCATCTATTGTAGGTAGTTTGGGGCAAATAGTTAGTATGATTCCTTGTGACTTTTTCAGACATCACTACTTTTTTTTTTTTTTTACTTCCTCCCTCCTGTATTTATTTCCCTTCATCTCCCTAGAGCTCCCAGCTTATCCCATTTTCCCAGTCAGATCACTTGTGCCCTGCTGTTCTCTATTGCTCCCCCACCATTCCCAGCACCCTTCCACCTTACCCTGGCAATGGCCCATTTTCTGGTTGCTGATGTTCTATGTTGTATACTCACACCTGAAGAGTTTGATCTGGGAACCTCAGAGGAAGAAGAACATCCACTTACTAGACAAGACCCAGAATGACCTATCCTGTCTGTCTGTCTTTTTTTTTGAAACAGGCCTTCTCTGTGTATCCGTGGCTGACCTGGAACTCACTGTATAGACCAGGCTCCCCTTGAACTCAGAGATCTGCCTCCGTCTGCCTTCTGAGTGCTGAAATTAAAGGTGTGTGCACCAACACTGCTCAGCAATTCATCCCGTCTTTAAAAACATTTTAAGGCATCTTTCACTTCTTTGCACAATATTTGCTTTCTTATTTACTTGATCCATCTCCTGTTTTCTTTACTCTTATTTTGTGGAAACGCACAGCAAGTGACTTCTTTAGGCTGATCACAGTAGGAGAATAATAGAGATGCTGAAGTAAGAATATTGAGTAGTTGAGCTGGGAAAATAAAGGGGCTAAGATAAATGAAACGGGAAACAAAAGAGAGGACTTAAATGCCCCTATGAAGGGACCCCAAAGCAAGTGGAGGGAAGGAACATTTGATCCCTAACTCAGGCAGCTCCCCCATGAACACCCTTTACTGGTTTGCCACCTCAGAGAAATATGAAAGATTATCACCCCTTCCTATGACAAGCAAACAATGTTCTGAAGCTTACTTCTGATGTTCTTGGATACATATTAATAAATTTTCATTTAAGGGGAACACTCTTGCTTTAAACAAACTCCCCGTTAAGTTAGAATGTTTGGTTCTCATGGAGAATTTGAAATAGAATGGAAAGCATTTTCCATAAAGTAGTGATTAAAAAAAAAAAAAAAAAAAAAAAAAACAAGCCTTATTCATTGAGCTAAGTTTCATCCGTTTGGAATTAATGTGCATAAAAGCTTTGATACAAGAATCCCAGGCCAAAACAACAACAACAAAAATCCATGTTCTAATAACTTTCTTCTTCTACCACCTCTGGTGGGTGGTGGGCTAGAGGAGAGATTGAATGTTTATTGAAGTAGGTCAGAAAAATGTATGCCTACACACAGCTTTGGCCAGCAAGCCAGGCATCAAGCTAGGATGAACAAGGGCTGCCATCTGCTCTGCCCTGACAGAAGAACAACACTGCCAACAAGGTGTCTCTTTGCCCAATGCCAGGGGCCTGTATAGCTTCCAGATGTGGATTCTGTAGTCAAACTTAGTTTATCACGCTTACACAGCAAGCTCTTTATCAACTGAGCTAGTTCCCCAGAGCATTATACTATCTATACTTTTGCAAAATGTTATCATGGGGTAAAACTAGATAAATTTTTTTTAAAGTCCCTTTTTGTGTCTTACAACTGTAGGCTAAGCTACAATTATGTCAATTTTTTTTCTATTAAAAATAAACGGGGAGGGGATGCTGGTTGGGGGGGGGGCAGAGCCTATTGTGTTTATCTCCAGGAACACAAACACACACACACACACACACACACAGACATGCACACACCATGTAGATCAGGCTTACCTCGAACTCGGTGAGATCCACTTGTGTTGAAATTAAAAGCATCCAACACCATGCTTAACCTAGGACATTTTTTAAAAGTGGAACAGGAGTTGGTGATACAGTGCTTGCTTGGCATCTGTGAAGTCCTAAGTTCTGTTCTCAGCATCACGTAAAACTGGATGTAATGCCACACACCTATAATCTCACCAATTGGGACACAGAAGTAGGAGAATCAGGAATTCAAGGTCATTCATGGCTATCTACTGAACCCAGAGTCATCCTGGGCTACATCTATAGCTCTCTATAAAAATGAAAGTATGATCTAAAATGTTATTTATGTTTGTCTGTTTATTTGGTGTGTGTGTGTGTGTGTGTGTGTGTGTGTGTGATATGTGATTGGGACAGATGGTAGGATGTGCATGATCATGTGAGAGGCCAGAGGGCAACTTGTCTACTTCTCTAGCCGACTGAGGCCAAGCACGAGATTTAAATCTCTATCCTCCAGCTTCTACTGATGCTGTCGCAGGGATCACACCAGAGGCTCACATGCCTCCACCAATTTTAGGCAGTGCTAGGAATCCTCAGCCTGAGGCCTCTGGTATACTAGGCCCACACTCTTCCCACTGAGTTACATCCTCGCACAAGTCTAGGTTTGTTATTGTTGTTGTGGCCAAATACCTGAGAAGAGGCAACTTAACTGAGGGGAGGGACATGTTTAAAGATAGATGCCACCATGGTGCGAGAAACATGGTGGTAGGAGAATGAGCCAACTGTTCACATTGCTTCTCTACCCGGAAGGAGAAAGCAAATGGGGCCAGGCTAGCACTCCTCAAGACTGCCTTCAGTGACCCCATTCCTCCAGTGCGGCTCCTCTTCAAGTATCGTCTAAAACACCACTAATCGGCTGAGGACTACATGCTCAAACATAGGAGCCTCTGGGAGACAGCTCACATTCAGACCACAAGTGCATATAGACCAACAACAGCAACAAAAGCGCCAGTGGGTAAGCTCAATGTGAGATACGAGATCTGTTTTAGCCTTTGCTATTCTGTTAGGGAATTCTTTTGCTGAGAGAGTAAAAGGGGGAAAAAATCTGCTAGCCCATAGTTTTAAGTACTAAAACCTTCTCTAATTAAAATATTCTGTGTGAGTCAATAATGAGGTAATTCAAGTAGAATCAAGCTAACACCTTGATATAGAACTGAAAAGAATTACAGGTCAAAGTCAAGGATCTGCTTTGTATCCTGCTGCTATGATATGCAAGAATAGGTGTGGCTGAGCAATGAATAATGTATGTGCTGAAAGTCCAACTAAGGTGCAGAGATACCTGTAAATACAGTGTTTTCTTCTTTGAGAATATGCTTTCTTTCACAAATATTCTTTAGGGATTTCATACTATGTATTTTGAACCCCCTACTATTCTCCCTAACTCTTCTCAGGTCCACTTTCCCCTCCTCATGCCCTCCCTTTTAAAATTAATCCACTGAGTCCAATTTGTGCAGTATTCTTTTGGGGGAGGGGGTGGGAGGTTGACACTATGTAGTCCTGGCTGTTCTAGAGCTCAGTCGCCTCGAACTCAAAGATCCTTCTGCCTCTGCCTCTCAAGTGCTGGGATTAAGGCCATGTACCACCACTCCTGGGCAACAGTAATCTTTTAAACAACATCCTGACCATCAAAAAGATGAGATGCTTCATCCTATGAAGACTTGAGCAATATTATTGAAACAAGAAGTAAAATGATTTCCAGAAGTTTGAGAGACCTTTGCACCACCTTGGAATACAAGATAGATCACTGATTAGCAGGAGCAAAATTCAGTTACTGAGTTGGGAAAGAAAGAGAAAGCAGAAAGGGGTTGTGACCCACAGGTTGAGAAACCCTGCCATAAACCAATGCTGTGGTTTTGATTTTTATTTATTTTAATGTGTGTGTGTGTGCCAGAGGTCAAAATTGTGTGTTCTTCTCAACCACTACTCTGTCGATTTTTTGAGTGTCTTTTAGTGATCTGGAACTCACAAAGCTAGAGTGGCCAACCAGCAAGTCCCAGGAATCTTCCTGCTTCCCCAGCATGGTAATGAAGGTTCATGCCTCAGTGCCAAGCTTGGTATTGGGTGCTAGGTATCATATTCAGGTCCTCTGCTTACACAGCAAGTAATTTCCTGACTGAGCCATCTTCCTAGCCCCCATACTGTAATATTTATTTTATGCTTGTGAGGTAAGTGCACGTGTATGTGTGTGTGTGCGCGCACACACACATATAAATGCTTGAGAGCCAGAAGGGGAAATCAGGTTTCCTGTATTACTCTTTGTCTAGTCCTTTTTATTTTTGTCTTTCTCTGTGTTTGTTTGTTTCCTCTTTGTTCTTTGCACTTATTCCTTTGAGGCAAGATCTCTCTTTGAACCTCTGGTTGACACTCTCCTGGCTAGGCTGAAAGCCAGAAAAACCCATTAATCCCCTTGTCTCTGCTCCACTGGCAGCCTAGGGTTATATAAAATGCCTGGACTGCAGTCCTGAAAATATGAAGCAAACGCTTTTAACTTCTGCGCCATCTTCCCGGCCTCTTCCTCTCTGCTACAGATCTGTAATTTCTTTCGTTTTAAAGTTTAAATATTTTTAATTTCTTGAGATTATAATTACATCATTTCCTTCCCTTTCCTTCATCCAAACCATCCCATGACCCTATGTATCTTTAGCCTTAGCCCTTTGTCTCATGTAAAACCATAGCCTCTTTTACTTTAAATGCTGTCAACAAATTCTCTCTCTCTCTCTCTCTCTCTCTCTCTCTCTCTCTCTCTCTCTCTCTCTGTGTGTGTGTGTGTGTGTGTGAGTGTGTGTGTGTGTGTGTGTGTGTGTATTAAATGCATAAACAGAGAAATTAGGGAAATGACCCCCTTCACAATAGTCATAAACAATATAAAATACCTCGGTGTGATTCAAAGCAAGCAAGTGAAAGATCTGTATGACAAAAACTTCAAGTCTCTGAAGAAAGAAATAAAGAAGATCTCAGAAGATGGAAAGATCTCCCATGCTAATGGATTGGCAGAATTAATATAGTAAAAATGGTCATCTTGCCGAAAGCAATCTCCAGATTCAGTGCAATTCCCATCAAAATTCCAACTCAATTCTTCATATAGTTAGAGCAATTTGCAAATTCATTTGAAATAACCAAACCCTAAGGATAGTGAAAACTATTCTCAGCAATAAAAGAAATTCTAGGGGAATCACCATTCCTGACCTCAAGCTGTATTACAGATAAAATCATGATAAAAACTACATGGTATTGGTACAGAGACAGGCATGTAGGTCAATGGAATAGAACTGAAGACCCAGAAATGAACCCACACACTTATGGAAACTTGATCTTTGCCAAAGTAGCCAAAACCATCCAGTGGAAAAGAGACAGCATTTTCAACAAATGGTGCTGGTTCAACTGAAAGTCAGCACATAGAAGAATGCAAATTCTATCCCTTCTTGTCTCTTTGTACAAAGCTCAAGTCCAAGTGGATCAAGAACCTCCACATAAAACCAAATACACTGAAACTAAAAGAAGAGAAGGTGGGGAAGAGCCTCAAACACATGGACACCAAGGAAATTTTCCTGAACTAATGACTTATGCTCTAAGATCAAGAATTGACAAATTGGACCTCATAAAATTACAAAGCTACTGTAAGGCAAAGGACAGTGGTCAAAAGGACAAAATGGCAACGAACAGATTGGAAAAAGATATTTACCAATCCTACATCCTATAGAGGGCTAATATTTAATATATACAAATATCTCAAGAAGTTAGACTCCAGAGAACCAAATATCCCTATTTAAAATGGGGTACAGAACTAAACAAAGAATTCTCAACTGAGGAATAACCAATGGCTGAGAAGCACCTAAAGAAATGTCGAACACCCTTAGTCATCAGAGAAATGTAAATCAAAACAACCCTGTGATTCCACCTCACACCAGTCAGAATAAGATTAAAAAAAAAAAAAAAAAAAAAAACCAAGCGACAGCAGATGCTGTCAAGGATATGGAGAAAGCGGAACACTTCTCCATTGTTGGTGAAGTTGCAAGCTGGTACAACCACTCTGGAAATCAGTCTGGCGTTCCTCATAAAGTTGGACATAGTACTACCTGAGGACCCAGCTATTTCACTCCTGGACATATACCCAAAGATGCCCCAACATATAACAAGGACACATGCTCCACTATGTTCATAGCAGCCTTATTTATAATAGCCAGAAGCTGAAAAGAACCCAGATGTCCTACAGTGGAGGAATGGATAAAAAAAATGTACATTTACACAATGGAGTACTACTCATCTATTACAAACAATGACTTCATGAAATTCTTAGGCAATTGGATGGAACTAGAAAACGTCATCCTGAGTGAGATAACCCAGTCACAAAAGAGCACACATGGTATGTACTCACCGATAAGTGGATATTAGCTCCAAAGCTTGGAACATCCAAGATATAATTCATAGACTACATGAAGCTCAAGAAAAAGGAAGACCAACTTGTAGATGCTTCAGTCCTTAGAAGGGGAAACAAATTAATCAAGGGAGGAATACAGAGACAAAGTGTGGAGCAGACACTGAAGAAAAGGCCATCCAGAGACTGTCCCACCTGGGAATCCTTCCCGTACACAAACACCAAACACAGACACTATTCTGGATGCTAAGAAGTGCTTGGTGACAGGAGCCTGATATAGCTGTATCTTGAGAGGCTCTGCCTGCATCTGACAAATACAGAAGCAGATGCTCCCAGCATTGGATTGGCAGTCAACCCCACAGGAAGAACAACAACATCAACTAACTAGACCCTCCAGAGCTCCCGGGGACTAAACCAGAAACTAAAGAGTACACATGGAGAGACCCATGGCTTCAGCAGCGGGTGGCTTTGTTGGACATCAACGGGAGGAAAGACCCTTCCTTGGTCCTGTGAAGGTTTGATTCCTCAGTGTAGAGAAATGCCAGAGCCGGGAGACAGATGTGGATGATTGGGGGAGCACCCTCATTGAAGCAGGGGGAGGGAAGATGGAATAGGGGGTTTCTGGAGTGGTAACTGGAAGAAGGGATAACGCTTGAAATGTAAATAAGTAAAATATCCAATAAAAAAAGAAGTAATGGCCTTCAAACGTTTGAAATAGCCAGCTTTTAACATGGAATAAACATGGCTGAGAAATTAGACACAAAGCAAAAAAAGGTCTGTAAAACATAAAACTGGTGCTAAGCTATAAGGAGAGAACAAAAGAGCTCTTCAGAAAGGCTCTATAGGGACTGAAAAGGAAGTCTAACCATGTGTAATTTGGCAAGTTTTATGCTG
Source organism: Micromys minutus (assembly GCF_963924665.1). Taxonomy (NCBI): domain Eukaryota; kingdom Metazoa; phylum Chordata; class Mammalia; order Rodentia; family Muridae; genus Micromys; species Micromys minutus. The sequence continues at coordinate 95,362,236 of NC_137970.1, forward strand.
ATATTCAAGTCCGCCAGGCGATGTCTAATCAAAGCTGGGAATAGCCAATTAAGCAGTTCAATAAGAATCCAGAGTTTATTATTGTAGAGCCAGTCCTTGTTCTCCTATTTCCTCCTCCTCCTTTTGAAACAGTCTTGATATTGCATTTTAGGCTACCTTGTTATTTTGTATCTTTTTACCTCAGGCTACAACATATTGGGATTGGGTAATATGCAGGACTACCTCTAGCTTGAAAGGGGAATCTTGATGAAAATTTTCTCAGTAAAGACATGTTGCTTTATCCAATGAGATTTTCTCTCCCGGCTTAGGGGCACACTCCTTTAGTCAGTACTCAGGAGACAGAGACCAGAGGATCTTTGTGAGTTAGAGACCAGGCTGGTCTACAAAGCGAGTTCCAGAACAGCATGGCTACACAGAGAAACCCTGCCTCAAAAAACACACAAATAAATTTCTCTTCTGAACAGTATCTTTTCTGAGCTGTGCGGAAAGCTCATTTGGTAAAAAGCTTACTTTGCAATCATGAAGCCCTGAGTTTGAGTATAATTCCTAGAATCAGTTTTGCTTTTGTTTTTGTAATTCCAGTACTTGAGAGGTGGATCCTTGGGGCCTTGCTAGTTTACTTTGTGAGCACTAGGTACCAAAGAGAGACCATATTGAAAAAAATAAACCGATGTAGATGGCTCTTGAGGAATGATACTCAGGGTTATTCTGGCATTCACACACACTTCTGCACCCACCCTACATATGAGCAAGCCAACACACACAGACACAGGATGGAGGGAGAGGGAGAAATATCTTTCTAGGACTTTGTGGTTGCAGCCTGCTACTGATGTGTCGCCTTGGGATGGGGCTCAGCTCTGGCTGTCACAGGTAGGTCACTATCTTCACATGACCTCCTTTCAGCAAGGTATCTTGGACTTCTTTACATGGCAACTGTATACCAAAGTCAAACACAGAAGCATCTACTTTTCATAAAGCCTTCCTGCCCTCAGAAATGCCAGAATGGCACATCTTGCTTCATTTGTCCTAGCAAGTGTCACAGACTATTTCTCTCTATTGACTCATTCCCTTACTATAGTTTGGCATGCTCCTGACATTCTTAGGCCCAAAGGAAGTCTAGGGAAAAGGCTCTGAAAGGGTCTTTCTTTCTTTCTTTCTTTCTTTCTTTCTTTCTTTCTTTCTTCCTTTCTTTCTAGAGAGAGAGAGAGAGAGAGAGAGAGAGAGAGAGAGAGAGAGAGAGAGAGAGAGAGATGGTGTGAGCTTTTAAAACCTGTAGCCCACCTTCAGTGACAAACCTCCTCCAATAAGTTTGCAGCTCTTCATGCTTCCCAAGAAATTCCACCAACTGAGGACCAAGCATTTCAATGCATGAGCCTACAGCAGACATTCTAATTCAACATGCCACATGTCCTTGAGCTGTTTTTGTCCTGTATTTGGTCTCAGCTGTGAGAAAAGTAACTAGAAACCCAGATCACAAAGTATCTTGAAAACTATGCTAAGAAATTGTTTTGCACAGTCAAACGCAAGTGAAAGAGTGGCTAGGATATAGCTCAGGTCTCAGAGTGATTGCTTAATGTGCTCTAAGACCTTCGTTTGTTTCCCAGCCCCACAAGAGCTATGTGTGATAACCAGGCTCTAATCCACACACTTGGAAGTTTGAGGCAGGAGATCAGGAGGACAGGAAGTTCAAAGTCATTTTCAATTGCAGAGTAACTATAAGGTTACTGTGGGCTACGTGAGACCCTGTCAAAATAAAATGCAAAAGAAAACAAGAATAAGACAATGGACCAGGTACAGTGCTGCACACCTATAATCCCAACACCTGGGAGATTCGAAGATTGCTACAAATTTGAGGTTGGGTTGGGCTACTTAGTGAGATCCCATCTCAAAAGCAACCCCCCCCATCTCCCCACCACCACCATTACTACCACCACCACCACTACCACCACCACCACCACCACCACCACCTCTACCTAAACCTGATTTGTGGACATTGTTCTCTCTTTTTGCACTTGTTGTCCATCATAGTCAATCCCAGCATGTTATACCAACATGTTAACATTATGGCGACCCAAGGGGGCCATGTCTCTTTTGAGCTCTTTCAACAACAACAACAATATCCAAAGACAGGAGAAAAGTTCTGTGCTCTAGGCAGTGGAGAAAAAGGACTTGGTTGCAAGTGTTCCTCCTTTCCCAGAATCACTCCAGGAGTTATATCCCAAGGTTATGATTTCACAGGCCATGATGGAACTGGTGGTAAAATCATCTATAGGAAGACATTTGAATATATGAACTCTATCCTGAAGCATAAAGGACCTGTTCTCTTGTCCATAGTGAATGGTGGGCCAAAGGCTCTCAGTTCTTCATCTGCACTGCTGATATTAAGTAGCTGAAAGACAAGTCTGTGGTCTTTGAGTAGGTGAAAGAAGGTATGAGCACCATGGGAGCTGTGGACTGTTTGGGGTCCAGGAACATCAAGATCAGCAAGAATTTTAGCATTGCTGATTGTAGACAACTCTAATATCTTTCATTTGTGTATATAGTAGCCAGTAGATCATTCCTTCTGGAGCTCAGGAGAGTGCCCTCCACCCGACCTACTTGCAATGTCCCACAACCTCAGAGCTCTTACCCCAGCTTTTTGGGCTCCATATCTACACCCATCATTACGGCTACTGATCAGTCCTATAGATAACTTGAATCTATTACTAACTGCAGGAGGTAGATATTTACAGTGGTAGCTAGTAAATATCAGGGCTAGAATCTGACTCCTTATACTTGACCCAAGGACCAACTATTGAAACTGCTATATATACACAATACTCTTGGGCATAGAGTACTGACCACATGATGATGTAATTGTCAATTTACCTTGAGGTCTTTTCCACATACTGTGAGTATAGGAGTCACTCAGCAGTCACTTTTCTATCTATCTCTCTGTTGTCTGTCTGCTCTCTCTCTCTCTCTCTCTCTCTCTCTCTCTCTCTCTCTCTCTCTCTCTCTCTCTCTCTCTCCTCTCTCAGATCAAATTCAAGGCTGTGAGTAATAACCCAGCACCACATATAATTTAATCTTACATATAACCTCTGCAGTGTGTAGGAAGCTGAGGAAATAGTTCATGAGCTTACTGATATAGTGCCACCAATTGAAAGAAAGATGTGAGGCCAATCATTCTATTAGGAAAATATCTGATGATAAAATGCAGCAGGCACTAGATAACAGTGAGGCTTCCTTCACCTCCACAAGTATACAAGAAATGACAACAAATCTATTATCCACAAGTATACAAGAAATGACAATAAATCTATTATCCACAAGTATACAAGAAATGACAATAAATCTATTATCCACAAGTATACAAGAAATGACAATAAATCTATTATGAAGAAAACCTAAAGAAGAACACAATGAGTGTCTGAAAAAAGTTTTACATTTGCTTTCTATAAAGATAGTTAATGACATATCTGGCATGCTGGCATGGTGGTATTAATTAAATAATTCTAGCACTTAGGTGGCAGACACCATTGGATCTCTGAGTTCAAGGCCAGCCTGGTCTACACAGCAATTTCCAAGACAGCTAGTGTTATACAGAGAAACCATGTCTTGAAAAATAAACATAATGAGGAGACCAACATAGAAACAAAAATCTGTCAAAAGCTACACTAGCAGCTCACATTTCTAAGCCCAGTACTTTGGGAGATGAAGATTAGGAGATCAGGAGTTCAAGGCCATCCTTGGCTACATAGTTTGAGGCCAGGCTGGTCTACATTAGAGGATTTCTTGAAAAAAAAGGAAAGAAAAAGAAAAGAAGAGAAAGAAAGAAAAATATTAATAACATTTTGGGTAAACTGATTCTAATCCATAGCACCTCAAAAATGAAAGGGTGGATGAAACTGTAACAATTCAATTTTTTTAAGGCAAGGTTTCTCTGCGTAAAAGATCTGTCTGTCCTGGAACTTGCTTTGTAGACCAGGTTGGCCTTGAACTTATAGATGCGCCTGCCTCTCTAGTGCTGGGATTAAAGGCCACCACTGCCCTGCAACAATTCAATTTTACCATTGAGCTATCTATCCAGGATAGAGATTTTGAAAACATTATGTAAAACAAAACCAAAAAGCAGCATGAGGCACAAAAGGGTGTATCTGATAGGACACCATTTACATCAAACATTTTATAGTCTTGTGAAAAATCATTTGTTTGTTTTGATTTCACATGTATGGGTGTGTTGCCTCTATGTACCTCTGTGCACCTTGTGCATGCTGTGCTGGTAGAAACAAGAAGAGGGTGCCAGATCCACTAGAATTAGAGTTACAGCTTGCTATTAGTCCCATATAGGTGCTAAGAATTGAACTTTGGTCCTCTGAAAGAGTACCAAGCACTCCTAACCACCGTGTCATCTCTCTAGCCCCTTAGAATTTTTTTTTAAAATAAGAGAGTCTCTCTCTCTCTCTCTCTCTCTCTCTCTCTCTCTCTCTCTCTCTCTCTCTCTCTCTCTCTCTCTCTCTCTCTCTTAGCTCAGACTGATCTGAAATTCCTTGTAAGGTCCAGATTTGCCTCAGACATAGTGATTCTGACTCAGGCTCCCAAGAGCTGGGATTGCAGATGTGAACCACCACACCCAACCAATTATATACCTATTTGGGTTAAAATATTGAAGGGATTTATCTGGGATGATAGAGTCTCAAGGAGGTTATCTATAGGAAGAAGGAAGGGAATGGGTAAGGGTAATTGTCAAGAGGATTCTGGTAGTTAACCTTGTGTCTGCTCAGCTGAGCCAAAGGAGATAAAGGTTTGTGGTTAAACACTATGCCTGAGGTCTATGAGAATGATTTTGGATGAGACTAGCATTTGAACTGATAGATGAAGTAAAGTTTCTGTCCTCATCTTACTGTTTCATTATGAACTGTCCCTCATAGCCTTAAGTGTTGATGCTTTGGGAGGTGCTGGAAACTTGGTGGAATATGGTTAGAGTGAGGAAGATGCTGGGTGTGTGTCCTTGGGTGCTATTCCCAGCCCTGCTTTGTCTTGCTGCTTCCTGGCCACCATGAGGTGAGCATCTTTGCTTTGCATCACCTACTGCTGTGATTCATTGCTTGAGAAGCAAGAAAGCTAGCAGAGCATGAACTGAAATCTCTGACTCCATGACCTAAATATGTCATTCCTTCTTTATGCTACATTTGTCACAGTGACAAGTCTGAGTAATCCACCTCTCTAAGGGGGGGGGGGCACAAGAATCAGTAAGGTAAGAGGGACCTCAAGAGCAAAGATGGAACTTGTCTTACACAACTGCTAGAGCCAAGACACTGGCTATTTTAGAATCTGGAGCCTACTGATTGTCAGAATGGAACTATATAGCTGGTTTCCTGGGTTCCTAGCTTATTGTATTTAGATCTTACAAGCGCCATTGTCATGCATAAGAAATTAAAAATGAACAAGCCAACAAATGAACATATCCACACACCACATTGATTCTTTTTCTCTGGAGAACTAAAAAAAAAAAAAAAAAAAAAAAAAAAACAAAACAAAACAAAAAAAACAAAACAAAACAAACAAACGAACAAACAAAAAAAAAAACCAAAAAACTTCAGCTTTGTCTTTTTTTGTAAATGTTATCTAAAATGTGTTTATTTACCTTTTACTTAATTAATTAATTAACATATGTTGGTGTGGTGGGGTACTCCTGCCTGGGCAACTATTAGGAGTCATTTCTCTCCCCCCTATACCATGTGTGTTCCAGACATCAAACTCTAATTGTCAGGCTTGGCAGCAGTACCTTTTACCCACTAAACTATCTCATTGCCTCTGTTTCGAATACCTATTTCGTGTGATGTGATGTGTGTGTGTGTGTGTGTGTGTGTGTGTGTGTGTGTGAGAGAGAGAGAGAGAGAGAGAGAGAGAGAGAGAGAGAGAGAGAGAGAGAGAGAGAGAAGGAAGGAGGGAGAGAGAGGGAGGGAGGGAGAGAGAGAGAGATGACACAGCATATACACAAGTGTGGAGGTCAGAAGACAACCTTTGGGAGTTAGTTCTCTCCTTCCACCTTGTGAGTTCTGACCATGGAACTCAGGCTGACCAGCTTTCAGAAGCACTCTTGCACACAACAGCTTTCTCTTTTCCATCTTCTGACTTAGGTTTTCAGGGAGAAGACTTTTTGCAGCCCAGACTGGCCTCAGACTTGGTTTATAGCCAAGGGTGACTTTGACTTCTGGTTTTCCTCCTTTCACCTCTTCTGTGTTGGGAACATAGGTGTTTGCCACCACACCCAGTTTTATGTGATGTGGGGGGGGGGGGGGCAATCCCAGGCCTTTGTACATGTTGGGCACACACTCTCAACTAACCTACTTGTCCCTCTACTTTCTTATTTCTTAGGAGGAGAGTAGAATCATGTATTAGACATATCATTGTCTCTGTCCTTAAGTAAAATGGGAAAGGGAAAATGAGAGACACAAATGAACAAAATCTATCTTCAAAGAGCAAAAATCCATTAATACCTATATTATTATTTCCAAATAATATAGAATATAACTGAAAGGTTACTTCAGTCTTTTTATCTTCCATGTACAGAATATGCTGGGAGAATTCAGAACTGCTAGTCATGAGATACCATTTCAAGAGATTTTCATTTCTCCATGTTTCCTTCTCCTTCTTTCCCCAGATTTCTGCATGGAAGGGGTGAGCTCACATACATCAGGGAAGAGAGAGGAGGCCATAAGTGTCTCACAAATGCGTGCCCCAAGTTGTATGACCCCAGGAGTGTGGTGGGAATACTGCTTTGGAAGTCTTTGAGAAGTGATGCACTTGAAATTTAATTTAGGGGTACAGTGGATAGACAGTGGCATTCGAGGTGGAAAACTCAGTCAGAGTTAATTATTGAGGATGGGAAATGTGGGTTGGAATGTCTAAGAAAGGACATTTTTCACATGGATATTTATAAAAATCCCGAGCTCTCTTGACTGTCTTTTTGAGGAAAGATATATAGACATAAAATCTATTTGGTGGACTTTCTGTTTTACTTAAAAGTGATGAAGAGGAAGGGAAGGAATCAAGTATGTTCTCCTCCACCCCAATCTGGGAACAGTAATTTTGTGGTGTTTTTGCTTTTGTTTTCTTGGGGTGCTCAGAATGGCCTTGCACACGATGACAAGTGCTCTATTACCGAGTCACACCCCAAGATCTGCAACATCTCTTTCAAAAAAGGAGCAACCCGATCTTAGATTCAAGGCTTCTTGTGTAACTACTTGAATGTCTGGAAACAGACAGGTAGAACCTGTCTCTCTTCTCCCTCACATTTTATCAACTGTTTGACCTTTACATGAACATGATTAGTTGTTACACCAAGACCTTGTTACTCCGTAGAGCTCTGTAGGCCATGGAAGCTGGGAGTTTGTTAGTATACTTTCTGGAACTGTCTTCTTGATATGATTTTCTTTAATCAATAGAATATTCACGTATAGAGCAACAAGATTGTGCTTGAGTGATTCCAAACTGCCTGTTAGGGTTGCTGGTTTAAACTTGGGCATGGTCTTTCAAGAGACTTTATGTGTAGTGCTGACATGAAAGGATGCTAATAAGATTTTCATGTGAAGTTTTCATTATTTTATCTGTAGAATCTATTTTTTTCCTCGGGCTTCATCATCCAGTTTTTATTCAATACCCAAGTGCATTTCAACTTAAATACAAAAGGTTGGCTGACTGTCACAGAATCTTTATTTTGCATTTTGATAAATATTTAAATTACAATCTGAAATGCCCATTATATTTGAGATCTACAATGAATATTCTAGTTTAATAATATACCTTTTAGGCTGGGCATATACACCTTTAATCCCAACACTTGAGAAGCAAAGACAGGTGGATCTCTGTGAGTTCAAGACCAGCCTGGTCTGTATAGGATTATCCTGGCCAGTTAGGGATTCATAGCGAGACCCTGTCTCATCAAACAAACAAACAAGAAATCAAACAAAACAAATCATACCTATTTATAAAACATTGCATGTAAAAAACAATAGAGAACATTATTATAAATTCCTATATGCCTACTACTCAGCATTGTTAGACCTTTTTTAAAGTCCATATTTACAGAACTTTTTCAAAAGGAAATTAGACTTTGTAGATAAAATCAAGGCTTTCTGTTCCAATTCATTTCCTCTATTTCCTTTTCTCAGAAGTAGCCACAAGAATGAATTTGATACCTTTATTTCCATTCATGCTTTCATATTTTACCATGCATATAGCATAGTTTTAAATAGTTTAGTACAATAAGCAATAGAGAATACAAACACAAACATTGGGCCTAGTCAGTAGTACATATTATATATGTTACTAACTCTGTAATCTTTTGGAAATTATTCAATCTTTATGTGCTTCATTTTTCCTAGAAACTGGAAGTTTGTGCTAGCACCCACCTCATAGGGTAATTTTGAAGACTGAAAAAAATAAATTCATAGATATATATGAATGCCATTAAAAATCAATGCCTTATGTTAGCCTTTATGTTTATACTTTGCTTTTTTAATATTTTTGAGTGTCATTTGTATTGATACTTATGTCCCCAATTAATTTCACAATACTATTGCACTATTTGAATACATTACCATCTTGTAGTGACTTTTGTGACTAGTATTTAGGTGGTCTCCATTATGAAAATGCTTCAATGACCATTTTTGCATGTGTTATCATGTGTACATGCATACAAAAATTTTTCTAGAGTTCTTTAGACTTTGCTAGAAAGACATTAAAACATAGCTTTGATTTCTTTTTTAATGTGCAAAGAAACTTATAATCTTTTCAAAATGTGTTGCGTTTATGAGTTTCTAAGGTTTGTAGCCATCCTATAGGGCATCAAAATCTAGTCTGACTGAAGGTATGATGACTGGTCTTATTAAGCTTCTATTTCCTTTTGATTTTCATGTACTGCTATATGCAGATTGGAGGATGGAACCTGACCTCCAATCAATCCGCATACTATTTTTATATCATGTATAAAAATACCGATTGATCATTGTACTTCAAAGGTTTTTGAGCGCTGTGTCACAACAGTCATAAAGATGAATGTCTTTTCAAAATCTGTTTTGTTGTTTCTTCTTGGGAAATAAGCCTGAATTTGTCAAGTGGGTGTTTTATTGGTCTTAACTTGCTTTGAATGGTAGGCTATAAACCTTAAGAATGTCTCAGCAACTCATAAAGGAATAAAGACCCCAGTTAAAATGTCTCTGGTGATTGAGACCTTAAATAGACTACTAACCTCATTAAATTTCTTCTGGTAGTTCCTTCGAAACCTTGTCATATTTGAATTTTATAGTTTTCCTAAAGATGTTATGAAAGGGATTATTTATTTATTTGCTCATTAATATTTTGCCACATCGAGGTTCAGTAAGCAGGCATTCCTACTGCTTATCTAGACCTCCAGCCCATGAAAATATCGTTGACAAACTTGTACTGAGCTTTATTTATTTGCTTCTTTTCTTAGTGCTGTGTGCACATGCATACACATGCAAGTGTGGCTATTGCTGAACCATCTCTATGGCTCCAAAATACTATTTTTAATATTTGAATAAGGACAAAGCTGGGTCCATATGTCAGTAGTAGAGTCCTTGTTTTGAGTGTGAGAGGTTTGGGTTCAGTCCCTAGTACTGAAAAGGGTAGGGGACAATTACTTCTCCTTGAAATCTATATTTATGGCTCTGTGTCTATCTCCTTGTGTTATAGATCCATTTCTCCTCAAAGTATAGCTGACTATAGAGTTTCATATAAGGTAACTTTAGGTTGATTTTTCAAAGTGTTCCACAACTCTTATTTGAATCTGAAAGCATGCAGTCTCAATAGGGACTCGAAGGATGAGGGAAGTTTATAATTTCTACCTAGGCAATTGAGCACCTGCCACCCTCTGTGAAAGGAACTATCTACTTTCATGGTTCGTAGCCAGCTCTTCACTTACAACTATAAGAATATACAGGGTAGATTTTATAGCTTGGTAAATCCAAAATCGTGTTTGAACCAACAGATTCTAAATGACTAGTTATAACAAGTCTTTATTGATTAAGGAATTTTGTGGTCTTGAATACTATGCAAAATAGTTGCTCCTGTTTATGACATGAATAAACATACTACATCTGGCCAGGATGAAGAGGAGGATGTTCACATATCTGAAACTAGTTTGGAAAATGTGTCCTTAGGAAAAAAAGAAAGAAAGAAAGAAAGAAAGAAAGAAAGAAAGAAAGAAAGAAAGAAAGAAAGAAAGAAAGAAAATGTGTTCTTTTGCTGTTGTTTCCTGTCCTTTCCCTTTTTGTTTTCTGAGACAGGTTTTTACTATGAATCCCTGACTGCCTCAGAGCTCAATATTTACAGTCTCTATCTCTTGGGTGCTGGGATTAAAGAGGTGTGTTCTGGAGGGGCTTAAGGAGAATTAAGGGATACAAGGGGGGGGGGGGTGCTGCTTCTAACTCTTAACCAGGACATCATGTTGTATATGTGAGAAATTTCTTTTTTTTTTTAAGGATTCATTATATATGAGTACACTGTCACTGACCTCAAACACATCAAAAGAGGGCATCAGATCCCATTACAGATGGCTGTGATCCACCATGTGGTTGCTGAGATTTGAACTCAGGACCTCTGGAAGAGCAGTCAGTGCTCTTAACCTCTGAGCCACCTCTCCAACCCATGAGAAGTCTCTTGTATTTCTCCTCTAAAAGTAGGAAGAAAAACCGTAATTCTTCTTTAGTGTATGTTTTATATAGTTCTAGGAGCTGGCATGAAATGACAAGAGAAAGAGGCCTTCTCAAAATCCTGTGAAGCAATGGAGGCTTGAAAGGAAAGAAGTTTGTTTGGACAAAGCCATTATGTTATAAGTTACTACAAAGTTAGGATAAGGCATATATTTACTTTCCTCTGGGGAAGATGCATTTGAAAGATAATTCCAGATGATTAGTGGATAACATATTACTATTATCCATTGTATATTTAGCAGCACTGGTAGGTTCTTTTGCTTTGAATTTGAAACAGGGTCTCTAGAGCTCTGGCTGGCCTTGAACTCCATATTCACTTGATCTGTTTTCTTGGTGCTGAGACTGTCAGCATATGCCAACAATCAGAACCCAGATGGATACTTTTATTAATATTTTAGTAAACTGCCATGCATAGTATGGGTAGCATTAATCTACTGTGCTTGCTGGTTTCCATGGCAATATCAATATGAGATCTTGGGACCAGAGTTAGGAAGACAAGTGTACAATTACCTTTTGTGATCTGCTGCTAGGTAGGTCTTGTGCACCAGTGCACTAGTGTATCCACAAGGATTATATTCATGCTAAATTTCATTTGCACATAACTTAAAGAAATAATACCTTCTTTATCCTTAAATACATAACTTATATATGTAATTATATTATATTATATATTAGTATATTATATATATATATATCCTTTTCTTATTTTGTTCTGAAATGGGCGCTTGCTATTATACCTCATGGTCTGAAGTGTGGGGAACACAAACTTGTGTGGTCCATCACACCTGACTTCCTTTCTTTCTTTCAACAAGGTCTTGCATGTTGCCCAGGGTGGTCTGAAACTATTAAACTCAATGATCCTGCCTTAACTTCTTGAGTAGTTGAGACTACAAATGTATAGTATCTTGCCCAATTGAGTTCATATTTCCAAAGAATAAAGATACCATTTGGCATAACCACAAGACAAAAATCAACAGGAATACATTATACTAGAAGTCACTCAATCTTTGTCTATTGTCCTAAGAACGTCCTGTGTTGTAAAAATATTTAATCTCAACCTGGGGTTTCTGTCCTGTCTTTGACCATTTAATTCCTGGATAAAAGACACATACAACCTTTATATTTATAATAAGCCCTAACCATTACAAGAGCTGGACAGATATTTATTCTCTATGCTAGTATGCCTATATCCCAGCCAAAAGTTTATGATATGATTTGCTATGCTTTGTCTGGGCTGCTGTTAACTCCAATTAGCAACCCATATGGCCATTATTTTAAAATTCTTACCCCCATGGTGGCTTCTCCTCTATCCCCTTCTTCTCTCTCTACTTCATGGTTCTCCTCTCACCCCAAACCTGGGAACCCTAAACCCTATCTACCCAGCTCTTCTGCCCAGCCATTGGCTGTCAGCCTATTTATTCACCAATCAGGAATAATAACTTGCAGGACACGGTCACATAGCATCCCCTGGATCTAAGTGTGGTCTTTGGGAGCAACTGGTATTTAGCATAGCAAAAGACCAAACTGCAACAGTTGTAAATTTACAAGAATAAAAACTGAGTATTATCTGGATTTGGGAATACAATATTTTCTCAGAAGTTTCTATCTCTAGCCCTCTTGTACTTGGCAAATACCCACTCATCCTCTCTTCACACCTCTTAATCTTTCCACAACATTAATTTCTAGTGTCTAACATTAGAGGTGTTATCATCAAACAGCAAACATGCTGACAGTGCTTCTGGTGTTTGAACGCTTTAATGTTGGTAGTTAACGTGTAACAAACACTGCACTTAAATTCAAGTAGTCTTTGCTGCTGTTTAGTGTCTCTCTTAGTTATTAACATGACCTTTGATTTAAAAGCTTGTCCATATGCCAATAAACGAGTCTTTCTGGTGCTTCATGAGACATGCTAATTTAAAGCAAATCTTGTGCAATATCATAGGGAAATAAGCAAAATATGCTTGTTTTGATGTTGGGGTGACAAGGGTCTTTGCTGTCTAAGAATAACCTATGGTTTTGCTTCTAAAATGATCCATTTTGTACAATATTGTGTATTGGGCACATTTCCCCAGACCACACACCCTCCCTTTCTCCCCTTCCCTTAGTCCTCTCTCACTGCAGTGAGGTTTATCTCCACTTCCATGTCATAGATACATGTCATTTTATGTATTGCTATAAAATCTAGGAACACCAAACGAGAGAAAACATACCTTTCTGAGGCTGGCTTAATTTGTCTAATGTGATTATTTCTAGTTGCCCCCATTTTCCTGCAAACTACACAGCATCATTTTTTCTTATGGCTGAAAACATTCACACATACATACAAACACAAAGATATATATGGATATATATATTGTGTATTTATGTGTATGTGCACATATATAGTTTTAAATATTATGATTCTTTTCAGGTTCAGTAGAGAGGTGCACTGAGGTGCCATTCACATAGGAGGAGTAATACATCCAGCATCAGCTCTCAGAACAGGGGGAATTCTTTACATTGATAGACTTTAGAAGGGTTTCTGAGTTTAGAAGATAGAAGTCTCTAAATTTATCAGATTAAGGAACTCACTAGATAAAGTACAAGGTAGTATGTTAGAAAGTTAGTCCTATTGGTCCATCCTACCTTGGGGCTGTTACAAACTAGTTTACCAGCTTAAAGAGTGTCCTAATTAGGATATATAAGTTGTGCCTTATCCCCTTTACAGGGGAAGCTTTGATCTAACAAATACTACATTTTCCTTACATATCCTTTTGCTGAATTCCTAGGTTGGTTTGATAACCTAGCTATTATGTATAGTGTTGCAATAGACATTAAAGTGCAAGAATCTCTGTTACATGTGGGCTTGGGTCCTTTGTGTAATAACCCACAAGTGGACCACGTGGTCGGTCTATTTTTAGTTATTTCAAGAACATCCATATGGACTTCCAGAGTGGCTGGACTAGTTTATATTTTCCTCGAACAGTGTGTAAGAGTTCCCCCTTTGTCCACAAACTCACCAGCATGTGTTGTTTTCTTAACAACTGCCATTCTTATTGGGGTGAGATGGAATCTCACTGCAATTTTGATGTGCAATTTCTCTGACAGCTAGTAAAGTTGATTTTCTTTCATTTGTTTGTTGTGATTGTCATTTTTCTAAGAACAAAAGCATAGTGAATTTGAGGCCAGCCTGGGCTGTGCTAGAACGTATTAAAAAAAAAAAGTCCTGTGCCAAAACAGCACCTATAAAGCACTTACTGAGTTGATAGGTCTTCCTTGGTGTGTATTGTGAACTGACACTAAAAATAATGCCATTTTTTCTATGTAAGTAAACTCCATGTTGTGTTTAACTAAATACTGATAAGTAGGACAAGTGCCAGCATTGGGTGATTAGAGGATTAAAAAATAGTAGTCAATTATTTTATTTAGTATTTCTCAAATAATTTATTCAGAAGATTTTTTTTTTAATATCCAGATGTGAACCAGCCTAGGATGTCCTTCTTATAGCCATGCTTAGTCGTTAAAAGCCTCAGCTCCACTGAACATTAGAAAAAGATCTAGTTGACTATTACTATTATTATTATTATTAATTATTAGAGTGTGTGTGAGCGTTTCAGCTGCACGTATGTATGTAGACCTAATTTTTGCCTTGTGCTCCTGAAGTAAAAAGAGGGTGTCAGATTCTCTGGAACTGGGTCTATAGAGAGTTGTGTGCCACCACATGGGTGGTAAGTCCTCTGCAAGAGCAGCAAAAGCAAATGCTCTTAACTGCTAAACTGTCTCTAGAGCCATAATCCAGGTACCCTGTGCTGCTCTTGTGGTGCTCGGAGTGGAATGCCAGGCCTCCCCATTTTCTACCATGGTAGTACATGCAAAATCCATAACTTTCCATTTGTTTTCATGCTATGAAGTACACTATGCCCTATTTAAACGGAGTGCATTTTGCCCTGCATCAGTTACTTTTTGTTGCTCTAATAAAATACCGCTACTCAGGCAGCTTGCGGAAGGAAGAGTGTATCTGGGTTCCAGAGGGCTGAGTCTATCATGACAGGGAAGCATGGTAGCAAGTATCAGGAGATGGAGGCAAGAGCAGAAAGCTAAGAGATCACATCTCAACTACAAGCCTGAAGCAGAGTCAGCGGGAATTTGGGATGAGATGGCAGAGTTCACAAAGGCTGCTTCTGAAGCCGCAGGTCTCTCAGCAAGGCCATAACTCCTCAACCACTCCCAACAGCACTACTAACCAGGGATGGAGAGTTCAAATGCCTGAGCTGCCTATGGAACACAGCTCGCATCCAAATCGCACACTGCTATTTACTTACGTCAGCCTTCCTCTGGTTTCAGCTTTCCCGGGCGGCATGCAGAATCGCCATTCTAAAATGATATCTTAACTGTTCGGCTTCCTTAGCTATTGTTCTTAGAATACCACGTTCCTTCCTTAGTGCAGCAGATAACCTTGGTGACTGGGCCTCCCGCCTGCCTCTCCTGTAAGTAAGTACAAGTATCCCTGGTATGTTGTTGACTTGGAGGCCTTCGGGATCCAGCTGTACCCCGGAGTGGTATAGCTAGATCACCTGGAGGATCTAATGTTATTCTATTTCCTTTTTTAATTTTAGAAATCCACGTGCTTATATTGTAGTGGCTGGCTAGTTTATATTCCCACCACCAACATGTAAAGCTGTTTGCCTTGCCATCAGGACTGTCCCAGCAACTGCCCCAAGTTCTTTTAACGGTGTTCCCTGTCCTCTATTCCCCATTGCCCCAGTGAACTACATAGGTCCTGGACTTCCGGGGGGAGATGGGCTTTCAGTTATCACCTTACACTGTCCTTACACTCCTTCCTGAGCAAAGGCTTTAGGTTCTGTTTGTTTAATGAAGGCTATGTCACTTCAACTCTTACCTTCCTTTGGGGACTCTGCCACATTCTGCTTTGTGCACGTCCCATGTTATCAATTTTCTGTAACTCTTGTTTGGATTGACGAGCTTTAGTCTCTTTTAAAAGATTCAAATCTACCTGAGGTCAAGTACCTCCTTCGATTCAAGCCTTCTTCATATTAAAACCTCTACAGTACGGTGTGTCTGGGCCATATGGGGTGCTCAGTAAATATTTTCAAATGAAAAACAACTGGAATCAGACATCTCTAGACAGACATTGCAGTAGCCACTAGCCACATGTGACTATTTACATTTAACTTTTAATTAAAATGAATTAAAAATTCATCCCCTAGCTAATCTAACTACATTATAAGTGGTGCATTCTATAGGAACATATGGTTACCACATTGGACAGCACATTATATAAACTGTCCTCATTGCAGGATTGCATTTATTTATTTAGCTATTTTTAAGCAGGGTCTCACTGTGTAGCCCTGGCTCTCCTGGAACTTAACATGTAGACCAGGTTGTCCTTGAACTCAGTGATCTGCCCGCCTCTCCCTCCTGAGTGATGGGATCAAAGGCACGAGCCACCAGCTCAGGTCAAAACATCCTAAAAGTGTTAACCTAGATTATTATTTATTTTTTCATTTCACTGTAGTAAAAAAATTATTGATTTTCTACCATATGCTACCATTATGTTAAATGCAAACCACAATTGCTATTATATTAATATTTGCAAGGCGTTAAAGAAATCCATGTATGGAGACTACTGGAGAGATGGCTCAGTTGTTGAGAGTATTTACTCTTGGAGAGGACCAGGTTTGGTTCTCAGCACTCATATAGTGGCTCACAATTCTCCACGACTCTAGTTCTAGGCTTATATGTTGTGTATACACACACACACACACACACACACACACACACACACACACACACTGCTGGAGAAGTGATCATACACATAAAATAAATACATCTTTTAAAAAATTAATTAGGAAACCCCAACCTGGTAGAAAGACAATTTCCAAAATGAGAGACATAATTTCCATAATTAGAAAGTTAAGATCAGACAAGATTGACTGTGGAAAATGTTAGAAGAGGAAAGAGAAATAGCTGGAGTACAGAGGCATAAAAATGCTTGGAGAGAACTATGTCATTTGCTTTGCTTACAATGTTTGGCTACGGGCTTAGTATGATTGAAATTAGTAGAATACTTGCTTGGCATACAAGATACCCTGGGTCACATCCATGGCAATAAGATGTCAAATCAAACACAACTATGTGGCCTATAAACAGGGAGTAGTTGTTTACTAATTTATTCTTTCAGTCATTCAACAAATACCCATGTCAATGGCTTTGGGGTTAAGACATTTATTTAACCCAGACTCTTCCATTTGCTAATCATCCATTCTACTATTTGGCTATATAAACCCTCAGACTTCCAACACACACCCATCCGTATTTGTCCTTATCTACTCCCCAACTGCCCTTCTCTAAAGCCTCTGCTGGTCCTCTCTCCCCTGCAATAGTTCCCTTTTCTGCTTTTATGAAACTTGTATTGCATTACCTCTGTAAGATCTTTTAGTTTCATAGTCCTTTTTCTCTTTGTCCACATACACGTCACATAATACACACAGACACACATAGACACACAATTCTTTTTTTCTCTCCTTTTTCCCCCATCGGTTTTTTTTTTTTTTTTTTTGAGACAGGGTTTCTCTGTGTAGTCCTGGAACTAACTCCCTCTGTAGACTAGATTGCCCGTGAATTTACAGAAATCTGCCTGCTTCTTCCTCCCGAGGAGCGGGATTAAAGGTGTGCATCACCGGTGCCCAGAACATACACACATTCTCACATCTACACTCTGGGAATGAGGGAAAACACAGGGTAGTTCTATTTCTAAATCTGGCTTAAATTGCTTAACACAATCATTTCAAGTTCCACCCATTTTCCTGCAAATACATAATTTACAGTTTTACGTATGGCTGAGTAAAACTCTATCATGTGTATGTATCATATTTTCTTTACCAATTTATTGACTGCTGGCCGTCTAGGGTGGTTGTGTTTCTTAGGTCTGGTCAATTGAGCGCAGCAATAAGCATGGATATCCAAGTGTGTCTTTAGTACTGGTAGGGACTTAACCTTTTGGAGAACGGCTGGAACTGAGGGATGAATGTGCAGGAGCGCAATGGCTGGATCACATGGTAGCTGTAGATTTGGTTTTAGAGCCTTGTTGATTTCTATCGTTGCTGCACCCGCCCCCCCCCCCCCCAAGCAGTGTGTAAGGGTTCCTCTTTCCTAACATAGTCAGTAGCATTTCAAAACTACTTTTTGAGTACTTGCTCTCTGTGCTAAGTAAAGGGGAATAGAAAACCTAACACTAGAGCTATTACGCCATCGGAGTTCACCATGAGGAGTGATGAAACGTGGATGAGTGTGGAGGGTACTGAGAAATACCCTAAAGATTTTATACTTTCTTCTTCCAGTCCTTACTTCTCGAGGCATGGACTTCAGACCGCCAGCATAGGTGTGTCCTGAAAGTTCGTTGGATATGTAGAATGCCAAGTTTCACACTAATCCCAGACTTCTCAAAACAAAATTGACATCTAAAACAGATTCCCTAGGTATTTTTTGTTCTTATTTTAATTTTTGAAACAGGATTTCACATATCCCAGGCTGGCCTTGGATTTTCTATGTGGTAGAGGCTGGCCTGGAGCTCTAGCTCTGCCTGCCTCCACTTTTCCAGTACCTGGATTACAGGTGTGTGTGATCACACCTGTCTCTCAGGTGACTCCAGATACACCCAGATGTTATAGAAGTAGGAATGTAAGCAACGTGGGCCACTAAGAAATTACGTACTTAAGCTGGATGTGGTGGTGCATGCTTTTAATTCCAGAACTTGGGAGGTAGAAGCAGGTGAATCTCTGTACATATGACGGCCAGGGCAGGTTTATATAGTGAGTTCTAGGTCAGCCAGGGCTACATAGTGAGATCTTATCTAAAAAAATGCAATTGGATGAGTAAATAGGGGAACACTTTAGAGTAATCTGATGCAAAAGAAACTGATGTAGGACTATTACTGTGATGTAGGTGTGACGTGAGATGGATATAAGAAATAATCAGTTCTTAGTTAGGCTTAGTGTGTGAAAGAACTCTCCTGCCAAGGCTGATAACTTGAGGTTAAGCCCTAAGACCTGACATGCTAGTATAAAACTGACTCCTGCTCCCCCATCAAAAAAAAAAAAAAAGAAATAAAAAGAAAGAAATAAAAAGTAAAAGCTAGGCATGGTGGTACTTGCCTTTAATTCCAACACTGGCAAGCAGATCTCTGAGTTTGAGGCCAGATGTGTCTACCAAATTCCAGAACAGCCAGGGCTACATAGAAAGGAGATATCCTGTCTCAAAGCCTAAAATGAGGACGAAGAGAGAAGGGATAAGGAAGAGAGAGATTGATTTAATCTTAAGTATATAAGTACACCTCCAGTAACACTAACTCATTGGAATGATTGCATGTTATTCAAAGTAAAAAGAATCAGAAAATACAGTAATGTGGTACTTAAGACGTCCTTAAAAAGTGTTAGTCATTAGGTTTGGATCAGGCTGTTTCCTGTTGATGCCACAGGTCAAAGGTCTAATCTCAGGCTCTCAGTCATAAAAGGAATGATAAGGGATCTTGGAAATTAGTCATATATCTAAGTTCACAAAAGTGACTATAAACTAGAATTTGAGGTATTTCTTTCATATAGGGTACTTATCTTTCCACTAATGAGATTTTTTTTCTTTTTTTAAAAATCAGTATGAAAATTTTTTTGAGACAAAGTCTTGGATATGTGGAATTCCTGGGTTCAAGCAATCCTCTTATGTTAAGCTCTTGAGTAGATATATGCACCATTGTGTCTGGCTGAATATTTTTATTATATTTAAAAATTTTAAAATACTTTAGTGCTCAGAAACCCCTGAAAATAATACAGAAAGTTTCATGTACCTTTATACAATTTGTTTAATGATAATAGTAACCATGACAACAGTGCCTTGATCACTGTTGTTATGTGTGTGTATACTGCAATGTGTATATAGAGGTCAGAGGACAACTTGCAGAAGACAGCTCATGAGTACCTAACACAGGAAATTAACTTTGATACAATATTGCCAGGTTGAATTTCACCACTTTTTCCATGAAGTCTATGCAGTTCCATGGAATTGTATTGCATATTTAAATTTGAGTGATCAATGCAAAGAGGACATACAGTTGTTGAATTTCCATACAGAAACTCCTTCATGTTGCCCCTTCATAGGCAAACCCATTCCCCAAATCTAATCTGTGCCAACTATGAATCTATTGTGAACTGTAGTTCGTCATTTTAAGAACACTTTATAATGCACAATTTAACAATATTTTCGTACATTTTTTTGTGCATGCATGTTTGTAAACCCGGGAAAGCACAAGTGTGGACATCAGAGGACAAGTGGTTGGTAGTAGGTGGTTCTCTCCTTCCACCTCCTGGGCACTGAAACCTGAGCTCCCGTCATTTTAGGTTGACAGCAAGCATCTTCACCCGCTGAGCTATCTCTTCCCACCTGATAGCCTGTAACTTCATGTGGATTGTATATATATATATATATATATATATATATATATGTTAGGCATAATGCCCTTGAGAATCATTTACATTTCCCTGAGAATCAATGGGTCATTTTAATGTCCGAGTAGTATTCTGTTTGTGAATACACACTTTGTTGAACCATTTCACCATTTGATGAGTATCTCGGTTGTTTCTTATTTTTGCTGCTATGAGCATTTTCATGTAAACATATATGCTAGCTACATAAGAAAAACAAACGTGTGTGATGGCAGGCCAATAAACCTAGCACTTGGAAATCGCAGATAAGAGGAATGCCATGACTTCAGGGCAGCCTGGGATATATAGCAAGAAAGAAGATACACCCCCCAAACGAACCTAAAAGAAAGTGTCAATCTGTTTGTTGGTGCAGGCTATTAAAATTCATGTAAGGTCTGACAAGATAGTGGGTAAAGATGCCTGATGACTTCAGTTTGGTCCCTGGACACCACGGAGTGGAAAGAGAGAACTGTCTTCTGCAAGCTGTCCTCTGACTCACACACACACAGACCAATGTGATTTCAAAAATTTAACTACATAGTAGTATGTTTATTAAAAATAAGAGCACAGCACATAATTAAATACAGATCTTAAAGTATACATGTATTTATATATATTTCTTTTTTCCCCACATTTTAAAATCTATCTATATATATATATATATATTTAAAAGAAAAAAAAAGGACTGGAGAATATTTTCTTAGTACTGTTGATCCAACCCAGGGCTTCATTTATGCTAGGCAATATTCCACCTACTTTTTGCTTTTTGCTCTTATCTGTAGACCGGGCTGGCCCTGAACTCAGTGATCTGCCTGTCTCTGCCTCCAGGGTGCTGGGATTAAAGGTGTGCGCCACCACTCCTCAGAAAAGTTAAACACTGTCTTATATATTCATTAGTATCAATATTTTTCAGTAATTCAACTGTTCATAACCTTTGACCATTTTTCTATTGTCCTTGTTTATGATAACTTCAATTTTCCGTGGACTCAATTGTATTCATCATTAGGCTCCGTGTTTAGGACAGTGTTAGGAAATAGAGAATTAATTGTGTAATATGTCCATGACAAAATATTCAAAGTAAGCATGTTGGGTGAGAGACTAATACTGGAATAGGAAAGTTGAATAGTCAGGGACTATAATGTTTGGTGCTGTGTCATGGATATGACGCTTTCTGGTGCAAACTATTTTGGTAACTAGAAATGTACAGACTACATCACATTGTATCAGATAATCTGTTAAAATCTAAATTAAATATAAATTGAGCTGTGATTGTTTTCAAATGTGGACATGTTACATAGAATCACAATTAAGATAGTTTTAAGTGCTGGGCAGGGTAGTACCTTTGAGCCAAAGACTTGGGAGGCAGAGGCAGGTGGATGTCTGAGCTCAAGACCAACTTGGCCTATAGAGCAAGTTCCAGGACAACCAGGATTATATGGGGTCACACTGTCTTGAAAAGCCAAACAAACAAACAAAAAACCCCAGTACTTTTACATACCAGGCTATACAAAGAATCCCTGTTTCACAACAACCTCACCCCAAACATATAAAAGAACTACCACTAAAAGGCAGTTTTACTTCAGTGACAACTGTCCCTGAATGGAATTTTTGTTTTTGGTTCAAAAAAGAAGGATGAAGACTGCAGATCTTTTAGTCCTGTACAAAATAAATGTTGCTTCTTAGGATAGCTGAAGGAACATATTTCCATCTTTGATACTGGGGCTTGATATTTTTTTTGAAAGAGCTGCAGCAAAAAGCCAATGGCAAATGCTGTTGCTAGAATCTTACTACGAAGTTAATTTCCGATGTTATACCACTGTTACTAAATTTCAGTAGCGTTTTCCTCAAAATGAAAGCAAGTTTCAAGAACTTTTAATTTGATTTAAAGCAGACACCTTAGAACCAAAATTTCTAAAACTTACGGCAAAGTATATCCTGTGCTGTTTGGAGAAGAACATCAAGTTTCCTGTTAATACTAAAACTAACTAATTTACTTAGAACCGACACAAACTGTTAATGTAAAATTATTTGCCTCACAGCCCAGTTGTTCTATTACTTCTGGTTGAATTTTGCTTTAACTGTAAACTTTCCACTGTTCCCAACTAATGCTCTAGCTGCACCATTTTGAAACTTAAATCTATGAAAAACTTCACAACGTTCTAGCAAAGATGGTTTAGAAAAGAAGTGGAAATTTGTTTTCGATGGTATCCCCCTCCTGATGTTTTACTGGTATGTTAAAAACATTTAAGTGTTCCTTGTTGATATTTAGCTGCTTCTGCTAAACTTTTATGTTCACTTGATTAAATAATGACAACTTTTTTTTTAAGTTGCAAGGAAACTGAGCAGTAAGCTCATGGGATGGGGAAGACTTAAGACACAGAACACAGACATGAAAGGAATACAATTTAAGGACTCAAAGTCATCATTTTCTTGCATTAGGACGCCCCAGGATTCCTGATTGGGTGTAACGTCACCATTTACTCTGCTCAAAATAGTTCTCATTTGTCTTTTTATCTGTTTGAAACAATTTAATACTGAGGAAGGTATTTTAATCTCCGTGTAAAAAATGAAACAAATATACTTAATCTGATGCTATTTTAGGTGGCTAGGAAATTCTGTAACAGCAATGGAGACACTGTAATTAATAGTTCCCTTCCTGCCCTAGAAGAGGAGGTTGGCAGGGACAGGTCATTCCTGAGTGTCCCCCACCCCCGCATAGAGTGCTCTAGGCAAAGGTCATGTACCGTGGACTGGAAATGAAGTGACAAAAAGAGAAAAATATCCTCACAATAAACACCCAAGGGTGATAAAGAGCCAAGGGAGCTGGAAAGGGTGCAAAAGGTCTTTTTGTACTTCAAAATATTTGTGGGAGGGCTAAGAGGAAGTACAAGGAACTGTAACTGTTAACAATGTGACAAGGACGCCTCCACAGAAGGCCAGCATGGAGTGTCTAGTAATTTCCACAGGTCCCCTGCCAACCCTGTCCTTGCACGTGGATTTCATGCCACTTTGTCTGGTCCCATTTCCTCTTCTGCCCCCAAAAGTCACCTATAAACTGGCTTACTGGCCAACTAGCCTAGTAGTCTAGTTCCCTACTTAGAATTTGAGTATGGAACCCACCGTTTTATGGAACAGGAATAGTCAGTTGAAAATTACATATCTATACACATATATATGTAATTATATATAATTCCCCCCTCGGTAGTCTTCCTGGTATAGAGAATTAATCTTTACCCTATACTGGAAAAAAAAAGCAAACGACATTGCAAGCTATCTATTCACTTGGGATTAAGTGGCAGAGTTGGGTTCTTTTGGTGGGAAGTGTTAGAAAGGACGTGAGAAAAGCAGGGGTCTGGGAACAAGAACCCAGTGGCCCTTTGCAGGGGTGGGTGTGTTGGAGAGCTTCGAAGGGTGTTGCTAGCCTGCAGGGCTGCCACTCTGGGGCTGCATAGGGGGCGGGGGAACCGGACGATCAGCTCGCTGAGCCCCTGAATTCCCACGGCCCGGCTCCAGCGGACACTGTCGCCGGCCTCCCAGCGACCTCCTCGGTGGCGCCGCGGTCCCCAGCCAGCCCGCGCTGGGCGGAAGCGCGTCCCAACGGCTGAGTAAGAGGCGCGGGCACGCCAGCTTGTTTACCCCACTCGGCGGCGCGCCCCTGCGGGCGCCCAGTTCACGGGAGGCGTCCGAGCCACCGAAGCGGGGAGCCCGGCGGCCGCGATTGGTCAGCGACACAGGGAGGAGGCTGGCGGGTGGGAGGGCGGCGAGGCGCGCGCCGCAATGGCAGCCCGCTGCCGCTAGATGCCGCTGCCTCCCAACAGGAGCTGGCCGCGGGTTCGCGGCCGACAGATGGCGCCTGCGCGTTCCATTCGCCTCCAAGTCGCTGAAGAGCGAACACCCCAAACAATCCCGAAGCGCCACCAAAAAAAAAAAAAAAAAAAAAATTAAAAAAAATAAAAAGAAAAAAAGAAAGAAAAAAAATAGCAAAAGAAAAAAGAAAAAAACAGAAAAAAGCACCCCGCCGGATCCGACAGACACTTCCAACCCCCCCCCCCCCCCCCACGGCTCTAGACCCGCGGGAGCTTCCGTCCCTCAGTAGAATTCAAGGGTGTAAAGAAGAGGAAGGGGAAAAAAAATCTTGTACCAGCCCAGGGGTGAAGAAGCCCCCGGCCTGAGAAAGAAGGAAAGAGTGGGGGAGGCCAACACTCTCCTTGCTGCCTCTGTAGACGCTGAGGGGGGAGGTAAGTTATAAAATGGCGGAGGCGAAGCTTCTAGAAGTTTGGAGGGGCACCCGGAGGGCGCGCGGCCCACCGTGAGGTGTGTGTGTTTGCGGTCGGGCGAAGAGAGCGAGCGGCCGGGAGGGAGCAGAGCAGGCCCGGGGGCGCTGGGGGCCGGTCTGCGGCCTCCTCGGGGCCCTGCGCGGGGCAGCCAGGCGCGAGCGGCCCTGTCCGGGCGGGGAGCGAGCCGGCGTCGCGGGCCCCGCGTCGCCCCCCTGCCTGTCCTCCCCGCCCCCAAGTCGCTACCCCAACACTTGCAAGGAACTTCCAGTCGCCCCCCCGCGTCCCCTCCCCGCCTACCTCCTCCCAGAGCGGCCTTTTTAGCGCAGGACGCTTCCTTTTCCACTACCCTCGCTCAAGGTTTTCCCCTCGCCTAACTCTCCCTCGGGGCCTCGGCGGAGGGCCCCCCTCCTCCCCATGGGTGGCCCAAAATGGAGAACGCGCAGCGGCGCAAGATGGAGGCTCGGCGCCTCCGCGTAGCCTGCTCGCTCGCTTCCTCTCCTCCCGGGGCCTCATAAGCAGCCCGGGCAGGGGGAAGAGAGCCCCCCAGACTGGAGGTGGGGTGGGGGTGTCATCCCCAGTCGGGATGGGGGGAGGCGGGTGGAGAAGAAAGGGCAAACCCGGGGAGGCCGCGGCCCGGTGGCGTGTGCTGGGGGGGGGGGTGGCGGTGGTGGGAGAGCGCGCCGTGGTGGTGCGGGGAAGGAAGCGAGCAAGATGGTGGTGCTGGGAACCCGGGGGGAGGGGAGGCCGGGCAGGCTCGTTTGTGTCTATTTGGGCCTCGGACCGAGGGAGGCGAGGGAAAATCTACTCAGCTCACACCCTCCTTCGTCCCCCCCCTCCCTTATCCCTTCCCCTCCTTGCTTCCCTCCCCTCTCCTCCCCTCCCCTCCCCTCCCTCCCTCTCCTCCCTCCCTCCCTCTCTCCCTCCCTCCCTCTCTTCCTCCCTTCCTAGAGAGGGAACAACATTCATGTGACGGGCCCCTCGGCTTCGCTCCCCCGCCCCATCATCTCCAGCGCGTGGTGGGGGAACTGCTTGGGCAAAGCGGTTGGCATCGATCTCTCCATCCTTCCCGAGGCCCCGACTTCGGTCAGTTTTCTTAGGGCACCAATTTTCGAAATCGTTTGGGGTCCGGCGGCGTTGGTCCCCAGCGCGTAGAGCTTGCCCCAAAGGGGGCCCTGCCTGCCTGGCATGGGCGGAGGGGGGGGAAGGGCGGGAGTGGAAGGCTGTTTGTTGGGGGGTTTTGGCGCCACTTTTGTTTTAGTTTTAGTGCTGCTTTTTCGTTCCCACCCCCACCCGCACTGTCTTTCTCAAGGCACGAACTGAGCTGATCCTTGCCCCAGGTAGGCAGCCTCTGTTTTCCCTCCACACTTTTATTCTTGCTTGAGGGCGACTTTCTCTTTTCTTCTCTCATGTACCCGGAGATCTGCGGACTGCGATTTTAGGAGAAAAAGGGTCGGATGGGCCATGGGAGAGAGAAGGTGTGGGAAACAGCATCAAGTAGTTCCGCAAAACTTTGAGCCCCGTTCCCATTTTCTTCTGGCCTAGAATTGTAAACGTATTGTTGATTTCGGCCTTTTTTTCCCCCTTTCCCTCCCGCCGTGACAATGTCTTGTTATGCCTTTAGTTTTGATTTTTTTTATTATTTTTCTTGATAAACCGCTGTAGTTTCGACATTTAGTTTCTGCTCCTCGTTGTTATATGTCATTTTATTTTTAATCCTCAACGGTAATGGGTTATCCTGTGATTTTTCGTGCTTTGGTGCTGGACTTGAATTTTTAATATTGCATTAGTAGTTTGATCCGGTCTGGGAGACTTTCTCCTCCGTGGCCTAGGATTTTTTTTTTTTTTTTTTTTTTTTTTTAATGTTGTTGCCTACCCTCTCCCTCTCCCTCCTTTCTTCTGGTTGTAGTTTTAAAATCGAGGGTCATGTTTTTTGATTAAATGGTTATTTCCAGTTTCTATGCTATGTCTATCAGAAACTTTTGATCTGTGGGGTTAGGTTTAAGTAAAGGAGAAGCTAGTGTTGGTTTGCAATGGTTCCTTAAAATGCGCGGGCCGCCTCCTCCTCGACCCTGGTAAAACCCCATCTTCCCTTCACACTGGAGTGTAAATTCCGTACCCCCTTTCTCCCATGGACCGCCGTATTTCACAGCAGCCACACCCTGTATATATGTCTCTGTGGATTGGACTCATTATCAGCTTAATTTAGTGACTTAAACCACCATGATGGGACTTGCTTAAGCACGAAGCTTCTTTTCCTGTTTAGTTCTGGTGGTTAGTGTCGAAAGAGGAATAATCGAGGTTTCTTAATGAAACCTGGTGCGGTCCAAGCATTGCCTTTTTTTCTGTTGTCTTTTTTCCTACTCCGGGCTGTTGGCGGTGTCAGCACCGCTGCTGGGGGCGGGGGTGGAGGGGAGAAAGAGTCGGGTTACCGAAGTGCGTCATTCCTGGCTCTAGCAAGGCCTGCTCGGGAGCTTGCTGGTGTTTGTTACTGTCCTCGCAGCACTTTCCTGCCAACCTTCTCTCTCTGCGTATTGGTTAGGAGCGAAAGCAGGAGGCGGTCTCCTAATTCTGTCTGGAGCCCAGTGCGTTGCGTTTAAGGGTATATGTGAACTTATTATGTTTTTTTTTTTTTTGATGGCCCTGGAAAGTGGATACATTTCTGTTTAACGACATGCAATTCAGGTAGTTTGGTTTTGCTTTCATATCATATATTTCTCAATGAAAGGTGGGGTTAATTTTCAACATTTTCAACCACTTACGTCAAAATGCCTGGTTTTCTTTCTGTGTTTATATCAATCTATAATTAGGGATCATAGGGACCAGTTAAGGCATAAGTGTTCAGCGGTTTTTCAAGTGGTTGAATTGTAATTTCATGACATATTATGTCAAATCATCTGTTTTTTTTTTCGTTTTCAGATCAAGTGCCTGAATTCCTGCTAATTAAAAAATATATGTTTATTTCACCTCATTTTAATTTATCTTTTTAAAATATAATTTAAATGCACTCATTGAGTAGTAAAGATGGCTATTTCAATGTTTTTTTTTTTTTTTACTGAATTCTTAAATTTTACTATCTAGGAGTTGGGCAGGGCGATTTTATAGTAACATTGTAAGATTTATGACTTTTTAACATGATGGCTTGGTACTTGTGTTGTCTGGGGTTATTCTCAGTGTCCTGATCGAGTGAGTACTGTGTCTTCATTCCCTTTAAAGATAAGGGATAGGAGGACAGAGATGAAAAGAGAGGTGGCCGCCAGTTGATTATTGGAGCTAAATGAGTTCAGAAGGGCTTATTGGTAACTTATTCTAGTTTGCTATTTGAAAATTTGTCATTAAGGAACGAGAATTTGGAAGAAAAATTGAAAGTCTTTACATTTTGATGTGCTAACTTCTTTATATTTACCTAAGTTATTTACACGGAAACTTAGGCTTGTTGTAGGAAATTACATAATGCCTAGCATACCAACTTTCGAAAATATTTGAAAAAGCCCTGCAGGGAAAACAACATAAATTCTTACAGATTAGACTTAAAATGGAACAGTCTGAGCGTGCTGGGCTTCTGCTTTCCCTTTGATTGTTTTCTTTCTTTCTTTTTTTTGAAAATAGGAAATTCCATTTGTATATTTAACAACTTGTTCTTGGTTTGTGTTTCATTAAGTTGGACCAGCAGTGAGTCAGTGTGAGAGGGATTTACTATTAATAGGAGGGGCTTTGGCAGTAGAGTGACAGTGAAGGGATTGGGGTGCCACGGGGAACATTCCTGGAGGAAGATTGCCATGGCTGAATTCAGCTTCAGTGTTTGCTGTTTAATGACTAGGTAGAGAGCTGGAATGGAAAGGAGAATGGATTTAGTAGCCATTTCTTGTCATTGTGAAGTACTGTAGTATTATAAGGTCTTTGAGACAGACAGGGTAGAGAGGG
Organism: Micromys minutus; assembly: GCF_963924665.1. Classification (NCBI taxonomy): domain Eukaryota; kingdom Metazoa; phylum Chordata; class Mammalia; order Rodentia; family Muridae; genus Micromys; species Micromys minutus. The sequence continues at coordinate 95,390,628 of NC_137970.1, forward strand.
ATCTTTCTAAGCCAATAGGAAATTGAGTGTGTTTAAAATGATGTACCCTCCCCAACAGTCTGCTCTTCTAACTACTTGAAAGTTGATAGGAAAAACTATTTCATTGTTTTCTTTTGAGAACATTTTTTTCATATTGCTACCAGCAATAAAAGTACAGTTAAAATTAAGACCATTGGTCTCTTTTAATTAGTCTGTTTGCTCCCAAAGTCCAAGGTAAGTAAGTGCCTTGCTTTTTGCAGTCTGGTATTCTGTGTTAAGCTTATTTTGTTCCTTTGTTTGATGAGTTTTTGAATATATGTTAAAGTTATGAAAGGAATCCAAAGCAATGGATTTTTTTTTGTGTGTTTGGTAAAGTATATTCCCCAATTCTTACTATTACAGAAAAAATTTCCCCCAGTCTGGGAGCAAACATTTCTGACCTGTTATTTCATGCTCATTAGCTTTTACAAGGATACTAAGAGATGTCAGCTTCCTGACTTCAAATTTTTATTCCTACGCAAATATCCTTAAGTAGATGGTGAAAATGTGGTATCAGCTTTGGTTTCTTGTGGTGATTCAATAGCTAGCAGCACTGAAGATGATTTTGGATTTTTAAAGTCCAATTGTGAATACAATTTAAATGAAATTAAATTGAACATTTCTTTTGTCATTTGTATGAGTAAAGTTGGGGGCTCAAATTTCTTTGGGAATACAGAGTTAGGGATGAAAATATGTTATTGTCACTTTAGTAATGTTTGATATTCTACATACTTCACATGTCACCACAGCCCTATAGGAATGTTGTAAACAGCATATATTGTTTTTACTTTGCTTTCAGTTATTTATACTAGATGGAACACTTTAGTTTTTGATGCTGAAAGATTAATTTTGAACCTAAACTGTACATTTTAATGCTAAACTGTACATTAAAATGTACAGTTTGCTATTTAGAGGAGCTCTATTTTGGGAGTTAGGAGAATAAAATAGTAAAGGAAAGGGATAGTCCCAATTAGCAATGCAATATTAGTGTAGTCCTAGCTAGGTGTTAGTGTAGATTGAAATGTGATATTGGAGAAGAAAAGAGGAGCTATAGAGTTAGAGTTCCAAAGTACTTAGCATTTTTTGTAGTTTTTTACATTTAGTATTTATGCTCAGGGCTTTTGGTCAAGTTTCGTACTGTATCCCTGTATACTAATATTTATCTTTCGCAAATTTATTTTTCGTGTTCTGGTGGCAATGACATGAAGAAAGAAAATTCTCGGTTTGCTTTTTCCAAAGTCCATTTTTTGCATTCATTTAACCAAATACTCTATTTTTCTGTATTAGTATGGCTTTGTGGACTGCACTTTGTGTATATGACTTAAAAAAAAAAGGACACCAGGAGAGTTAGTGCTGCTAGGCATAGTGGCTCACACCTATGAGGAGGTGGGAGGATTGCTGCAAATTTGAGGCCAGTTTGGGATCCTTAGTCATTATCTTTATCAGACCAGCTCCAGGCTACTTTGCAAGTTCTTGTCTTGAGATTTGAGATAAGAGAAAGTTAAAAGATTAATCAGCTAGCTTTGTTCTCCCAGAAAAGGTAGACACAATGGTCTCTTTGCTTCCTTGTTTACTTTCAGACCGTATCTCGGTCTGTATCCCAGTTAGCCCTCACTTTTGCGATCCTCCTATCTGAGCCTTTTTAGAGTTGTGATTACAGCTATTTGCTGCTATGCATGCTCTTAACCATTGAGACTTTTTTCTTTAGCCCCTTGGGTTCCTTTCCAGTGTCAGAAACCATGTTTTATTATTAACTGTCTCATAAACTTTGCATGATAGGTGTTGTTAGGTTTCTATTTTCTTTTCTGAGACAGGGTTTTTCTGTGTAGACCAGGTTACCCTAGAACTCAGAGATTTTCCTGCCTCTGCCTCCAGAGTGCTGGGATTAAAGTCATGCATAACCACCATCTGGCTAAGATATGTTTTACAAGCTAGTTTATAGATGAGGAAGCTGAGGTTCTAGGTGATAATCAACGACTGTCCCTAAATCACACCTTGATTTGCTTGACCTCAAATCCTTAATGTTTTTTTTTTTTTTTTTTTGTGCTTGTTAAATTCAGATGTTTCTCTTAGGGACTTTAGGTCTATAATCCTCATTGTTTTAATCTTATAAAATCAGGATTTTCTAAGTATAATACAAGATAACATCTTTGCTCAGGGTCAGGTGAGTTGATATAAGGTAAAATTCTTATATTGGAGTCAGTGAGATGGCTGTGGGTAAGGACACCTTACTCCCAAGGCTGCTGACCTGTGATCTGTCTCTGTAACCATCATGGTGGGAGGAGATAATTGACTCTTACAAGTTGTCCTCTGAATTTGTACACAAGCCATGGCATAACCCATATGCCCCCCCACCAAATAAAAGGTTTGTTTTTGTTTTTTTGTTTTTTTTTTTAAGACAGGGTTTTTGTAGATCTGGAATCTGGATGTAGATCAGGTTGGCTCATGTATCATACCTGTTGGTAAAGGTAAAAAAAAAAAAAAAAAATATATATATATATATATATATATATATATATATATAAAGCTAATATTCAAAGTAGTTAAACTGTGAATTTTAATATTGCTTGAGTATGATTACTAAAATTCATGGAATATTGAAGTCTTGATGTGAGGAGAGGTTTCTATTTTCTATGGTACATAGAATACTTATACATTTAAAAAATTTTAATATAATTATGCTATATTTGTCTAAGGATAGTTTGAGTCATTCAGCTTGTTGAGTAAGGTTAGATTTTAATTAAACATTTAGAATTGTTGGCTAGAGAAATGGTGTAGAATAACCATTGTTCATGCTGAGGACCCAGGTTTGGTTCCCAGCACTCAAGTGGTGCTTCACAGTCATCTGTAACCAGGGATTCTGACCTCTGACCTCTGATCTCTGAGGGCAATGGACATGCATGTGCTGCTTGCATATCCATGCAGGCAAAATATTCGGACACATACAGTACAGTAATCCTAAATAAATAAATTAAGCTTTACAAATTAGGCATACCTAATAAGACTCTGCTTTGTTTTTAATAGAGGAATTTCCCTGCCATTGCTTAATGACATTTTAAACATTTCTTTACATACAGTTTTCGTTTATACATCTATCTCAGTTCATATTTTTAGTGAGTGATAAATAGTATCGATGCTTAGATTATTAGGTTTATTACTGATTAGTATCGTGATCTGTTTCATTATTTTATTCCTTCCTGCTTTTCATAACCTTTAGACTTTTCTCTGAAGAAATTCTAGATATTGGATTTAGTGAAGATGAGGTAGAACTCACATGTATTAAATATTACACGGGTAATATATCATGTATAATATATCTGTATTGGTGCTTTTATGGCTGAGTTGGATGTATGTACTTTGTTTTGATCACCCCCTTCAACTTCATTCTGTAGAAAATCAATTTCCCAGGTGATGAACACTTTGTTTTTCATAGACTATATCAATGTTAAGTATTTTATCTATATTTTCTCTCTTTTTGTATTTTGTTATTACCAACAACTAGTGTTCCATGACAGAATTTATAATCCAAGGTGCCCATTACATGCAAAAGGTTAAAAAGGTAGTTAAGGTGCCAGCAATGTTTACTCAAGTTTTCTGAATTGTATAGTTAATCCAAAGAACCTTGATTACAAATGTTACTAGAATATTGAGACTTAGACTATAAGCAGAGATTTATTTTCAGTTATTTTCTTGCTAAGAATGGTGACATAGCCTGTTAAAATTGATAAAGTGTGAGTTCCATTGATAATATTGCCATTTCTCTGATAAGTTGGTTAGTGTTGATTTCGGGCAGTTAGTGCTGCCGAGTTGTTTTAAAGAATTGAGTGTGGATAGTTAAATGCATACATAATTTTATTTGTAAGATAGAATATTGTAGGAACATTTTTCATTTAATAATTAAAAATCTTTTCTAAAGACATTGATAATAACTAATACTAACTAAACTATAATTTATTATTATAATACATGTATCATGACACTCAGTTTTCGTAATTATGTGAGGTATTGTAACAACATTCAGGTTTTCTCTTTTCTTTTTTGTTTATTTTTGTTGAGACAGGGTAGCCCTGGTAGTTCTGGACCTCACTGTCTAGACTGAGACCTGGAACTCAGATATCTGACTGTCTTTGCCTCCCATGTTCTGGAATAAAAGGCATGTACCACCATGCCCAACCTATATGATTCAGGTTTTTGATAGAATACCTTAGGGGTGGGCTGGGTGTCTTAAGTTTTCCTTAACTGTCCTAGAACTGTCCAGGCTGGCCTTGAACTGAAGTCATTGCAATCTTCCCTCTTTATTACCACACCCGGCCAAACTAGGAATATTTTGAGAGTAGGAGGGAGCATTTATCAGACATCATGCTGGTATAAGGGCATAAACTAGGATTATGTCAGAGAAACTGGGATTATATGATGACCCTAAGTAATAAGACCCTTTTCCAGAAGAGGAAACATATGAATGCCTAGTAACATACCCAATTAGAACTGGTAAGAAGGGATTCCAAGATCCTATAGATTTCTATGGTATGAAAGTGATTTAAATTACTTTAGGAGAATTCAATTTTTATTTTTTTGGAGTAAGTTTTTATCGATATAGGGTCAGTACTAAAAGACAAGATACCATGTTTTGGTTTTTTTAAAACCCAGGGAAATTTCGAGTACAGTGTTTTGAACTTGGTAGACTAGGGTGATTGTATATCTTAAATGTTGAAAAACAACTTCTTTGATCTTTACCTAAGTAAAACAAATCAAAGCCACCAGATAACAATATCTGAGTTTATTTTTTTTTACATGGTATTCACATCTCCTCTATGATATTATTAATAAATGTGGACGGTATATTTTATGGGAGTCCCTCTGAAAAGAAAGAAAAGAGAAGGGCAATATTTGGGACCAGGGAGAAATGGTATTAAAACCAAAGAAAAGATTAAGTTTAGGGATTTACCTGATTTAAGTTGATCCTATAACATAATTTGAGAGTTAGGACTTGGAGAGGTACAGGTGCCACTTCAGTAACTAAGTAGTTCTCTTTGGGATGAGACTGCATGGTGTTCAGTTGTAGAGCTGGTGAGTTAGCATTTATAAGGTACTCACCCTCCCCCAACTGGTCTTTTTCCACTGTATGGGTTCTTCTTTATTCCACCCCTTTTCCACCTTTCAAAACCCTAACACTAGATTTAGGAGAGAAAAAGGATAGAGAGGGAACGAGATCTCTGCATAAAATCAGAGGTTGGAAAGGGAGAAATGTTATTGTTAGACAACTTGCTGATTGCCTTGGGGGAAAGTTTGGTCTTCTTTCAGGATACCTAATTTCTTCATGTTTATTTGCACATGACTGTTTAAGGAACCAAGACTAACAGCAACCAACAACAGCTAAAAACCCACAACAACCAACCCTGCCTCTTGGGACCCTAGCATTCATATACTGTCTGAAAAAAAGTCCCCAGAATTCCAAAGGTCACACAGTCTCAGAAACTATCCCGCATCTGGCAAAATCACGCCCCTGCTAGAGCATGAGGCAAATCATAATCAGCTGCTGTGTACAGTCTGAGGTAGCTCCATATCCCACAACTAGGATTAAAATGATAACATATTTTTATATTTCTATTTTTTAAAGAAACCAAAGCTTTATAAGTCTCACTATACTTCCCCAATCCCACCACTCCTTACTTTTGTGATAGGTTTTACAGTTATTTTGTATTTCTGGACTGCTCATGTATGTGGTATTCTCCCTGCCAAATTAGTAAGTGTGAATTCAAATGTAGAAAAATGATTTGGCATAGTCGTAGACTAAGTGCATATATTGTAAATTAAGGCATAGTTTTTATTGCTTGAGTGTGGGTGAGTAGTAGAGATCTAATTTTATTTTCTCCTTAAAACTTTGGGGTGGGATTGAGACAGGGTCTCTCTACATAGCCCTTACTGTTTTGGAACTTGCTGTGTAGTCCAAGCTTTCTTTGAACTCAGAGGTCCTCTTGCCTCTGCATCCCAGGTGCTGGTATTGAAGTCATGCTTCACCATATGAGGTAGGATCTTCAGAGGACTGTTTCCATAGTCAGATGTTTAATGTTTCATTGTCTTTTTTTCATTAAATTATTCACCCGATTGCAGCTCCCTCTCTCCTCTCCACCCTCACAATCCTCTCCCTTTTACCTACCTCTTCTGAGAGAAGGGGAAGCCCTCCTTGGGTACCATCTGTCCCTGGGGAGGACAGGCACATCCTCCCACTGAGGGCAGACAAGACGGTCCAGCTAGAGGAAGGGAGATCCAATGGCAGGCTACAGAGTCAGAGACAGCCCCTGTTCCAATTGTTAAGGGACCCACATGGAGACCAGTTTGTATGTACATCTGCTACAAATGTGTAGGGGGCCTAGGTCCAGCCCCTGCATGCCCTTTGGCAGGTGGTTCAGGCAAGTACTTTACTAACTTCTGTCCCCAGCTCTTTATTGTGTTTTGACATTGACTCTTCCTGAGTTGTCCAGGTTAGCCTTAAATTCACTAATTTGCCCATGTTGATTTCCAATTTGAGGGAAGGAACTTGGGGAGATTTATTATATGAGCTTAATGAAACTATTTTAACCATATTGGCAATTATAAAGGTGGAGGTCATTGATAATGTGGAGTTTCACGAACACTTTGAAACAATGTACAAGATTTTTTTTCCCCGAGATGGTTTCTCTGTGTAGCTCTGGCTTTCCTGAAATTTTGTAGACCAGGCTGACCTTGAACACAGAGATCCACTTTCCTCTGCCTCCTGAGTGCTTTGATTAAAGGCATGTGCTACCATGCTCAAGATGTATTTTTAAGGTGTATAAAATTAGCGCAGTTAAAAATGCATTGTTTTAAAAGCTTTATTGTATAAAATGAATGCAGTAAAACAAATTGTTGCTTTTAAAGCTTGAATGGAGTCAGGTGGTGATGGCTGCTGCTGTGCATGCCTTTGGTCCAAGCATCCTAGAGGCAGAGGCTGGAGGGTCTCTGAGTGTACGGCCAGCTTAGTCAGTCTACTACTTGAGTTCCAGAACAGTCAGGAATACACAGAAAAAAGTGTCTCAAAAACAAGAAAAAACCAAACAAACAGAATGCTTGGCAGAAGTTTGATAGTACTGGGACCTGATTGACATAACTTTTTCTGTAGTGTTACAGATTGAATCCAGAGTCTCATGCGTGCAACACAACATGTTTTGTGGGCTTTTCACCAAATTCTGGTGACTTATCCTGCTCCCTTAACACTATTCTTTTGGGCTTTCTCACAATTAAATGGATAAAAGTTAGAGGCAAAGTTTGACCTTTTGTCCCTGACTGGCTTGAGACTTACCTCTTAGAGTTTAGGGATCTCTTTGCTTCTCCTTCCCAACAAACTTCTTTGCTGCATAGGTCTTTTTCTTTTCTTCAAGTTTATCTGGGTATGCAACCGACTTTGTTTGGCCTCAGTCCTGTGATCCTCCTGCCTCAGTTTCTCAAGTACCAATATTAGAATGTGTTGCCACAATTTGCTGGGTTTTTTTTTTTTTTTTTTGGTTTGTGGTGCCTGAGATAGAACAGAGGGGGCCTCTTGTGTGCCAGGCCAATATTCTGCCACTGAGCTATACCTTTAGCCCACCATTAATACAGTTTTGGTATATAATCCTTAATTTTAAATAATGACAGTTATTAAAAATACAGGTTGCTATGAAAGTTAGAAAAGTAACAGAGGATGCTAATGTTACCTTGAAATGACCCCCTTTGGTGGTTAATAAACTGAGTTATTAGAGTTCATTATTGTTCCTTCCAGAGTTTACTGTTATCCAAAAGCTTGAGGCCTTCCAATTGGTATTATGTTTCTGTGTAAAGGCAGCAAGAAGTAAAAAAAAATGTATTTGTTAGTAGGGTACAATGACTTGAGTCTGTACACGGGAGGCTGAGGCAAGAGGATTTTGTGATCCTAGAAGTTTGAGGCTAGTTTGGGCAACAAAGGAGGACTGAATTAATTTTTTTAGACAAGAGAATTACTGTGTAGACCAGGCTGGTGGAACTCATAGTGAGAGGCTTGCCTCAGCCTTCTGAGCAGCAGGATTAAGGACATGTACCCGTTTGACTTTATGTCAAGTTCTTACTGGGTAATTTTCAAATAGAAATTTAATACATTTAGGCAATGGCTTTGTTTTGCCCCCCCCCCCACAATTCTTGGAATTGAATGTGGGACTTCATGTGTACAAGAAAACCATTAAACATTTTACCACTAAACTATCTACATCCCTGCTCGATACCATCCTTTGTAAGTTTTATGTATTAGGGTTGGAGAAACATTCAGTGTTTAAGAACAGTTGTCTGTTTTGAAGGTTTCTGTTCCTAGCACCCACTTACTTGGTAGCCATAGTCATCTATAATATAATTCCAGTTCCAGAGGATCATACACTCTCTCACCTCTGTGGGCACCAGGCTTATGGTGCACATTTATATATGCAGCCAAAGTATTCATAATCCCAACACTCAAGAGGCAGAGGCAGGGCGGTCTCTATGAGTTTGAGGTCAGCATGGTCTACAGAGCTAGTTCCAGGGCTGTGTAGCCAGGACTACACATAGAAAGTCTGTCTCAAAAAAGCAAAGATAAAATAAAATAAGCAAATATATATGTAGGAGTATTTTGCCTATGGAGTCCAGAAAAGTACATTGGATCTTTTAGAACTGGAGCTACAGAAGATTGTGATCTACTGTTGTGAGTGCTGGGACTTGAACTTGGCCAATCCTCTGGAATAATAATCAGTTTTCTTAACTGCTGAGCCATCTATCTAGTCTTGTTCTATTTTTTGAGACAGGGTCTTATGTACCTCAGGCTGGCATTGAAATTGCTATGTAGCTGAAGTTGTTTGGCACCCTTGTGCTTTACCTTCTGAGCGCTGGGATTGCAGCACACCTGCTTATAAAGATAGACCAGTGATGCTTTTAAAAAACTGATTTTGAACCATTTGTTTTAGAGATAGAACCTACCTTTATCACTTAGAAAGGTCCTCAGCCTTTTTGTATGTTAGTTTTTAACTTTACTTTTGGAATGTTAGCTTGAAATTTTTGGTAGTGTATATAATACTAAATTCAATTTTAGCATATTGTACATACATGTATATGATAATTTTACACACACACACACACACACACACATACACACACACACACACACAGGTTCCTTGCATCCCAAGGCCAGATGAATTTTCATCTACTTTGTGTGTCTACTTGTTTTACCTAATTTTCAAATTTTATGGCAGATAGACTCTTGCTGTAAAGAACCCACTTAATACCCTCTTATTTTAAACAAAAGTTTAATGAAAAAAGTTTCATGTCCCAAGAAATAGTATTAAACATTAATCATTAAGAATTTCTTTTACATGGTACAGGAGAGAAAGCAGAAATATTAGCAAAGCTGTAATATTTCGTATTTATTATGTAGGATCTCTTTCTCTTTTCCCCCCACTCATTTAGGCCAAAAGATATTCCTTTACTCTGGCAGGAGAATTGAGGAAGTGATGGTATAGTGGAGAAATAGAAGTATGCATTATATTTTTGAAAATCAAACTTGTCAGTGACATGGGTTTTTCTCACTGGAGTATGTATACGTTCTTGAATTTAGATTATCAATGCATAAAGCACTGCCATCCATTGAAAACTATTTAGTAGACCCTAGAGGTTTTATTTACTTATTTATTTATTTATTTATGGTTCTTTTTTATTGGATATATTTTATTTACATTTCAAATGTTATACCCTTTCCTGTTTTTCCCCTCCATAACCCTCCCATCCTGTCCCCCCTCTCCCTGCCTCTATGGGGGTGCCCCCCTACTCACCCACCCCCTCCTGCATCCCTGCCCTGACATTCCCCTACACTGGGGCATCTCGCGCCTTGGCAGGACCAAGAGCTTCTCTTCCCATTGATGCCCAACAAGGCCATCCTCTGCTACATATGAGGTTTTGGTGTTCTAAATGTCCTTGAAATATTACAGAGAAATCATTTAAATAAGGTGGGATCTTATTAGGAAAGTTTCATTTATAGGTAATGATTTCCTAATCCTTTGAAATTAGTCTAAGGCAATTTACAAAGTACTTTAGAAAAATGGCAGATCTAAGGAGGTAATTGTGTGTTGGTAAATATGACGTGTAAAAAAGTTCAATGTTGGTAAGTATCTAAGTTTATTTCTTACAACTAGATCGTTGCCTTTATCAGTTTAGGAACTATGTTTTTATCTGGTTTTGAATACTTGTTTCATCGCACAGGGTATAATATATGGGTTCAAATGGTAGTTGAATCAAAACCTTAGGTATACAAATGTAGTCCTCAGATCTTGTTATTCATCTGAGAAGATACTGTTAGTAGCATTATCTTAGTACATGGGAGTATATAGTAGTCTTAATATTTAAAAGTTTTTTGCTTCTTACAATAGCATGTGAAGTAGTTGATGGGTTTTTCACTTACTGAAATTCAGAATGGTTACAAGATTTGCCCAAGATCACTCAGGTAATCAGTGCTTACTTTTAAGGCCAATTTTGCCTAATTTCAGATCCTTTCTTCCTATGGTAATACACTGCCTCCCAGTGGGATGATTTATAGATTTCATGGTGATGCCTTCTTTGGGAAAAGATACTAAATGGAGACAAGGATCCTACATAGAGGACAGTTAAATGCCTCTAAGTAGTTAAACAACTTAGGAGGCTTAGGAATTGAGAAAGACTTTTCCTTTTTTTTTTTTTTTTGGAGAGCTGGTGAGGATAAATTCCTTTCTGTGTAAAGTTGCACATGCATTAATATTTTGCATGAAGACAACTGTCATCTAAATAAGAGTTGAGAATAGAGGAGATAATAAAGATTATGCTGTACTATTTTAGTCCTTAGTAAAATGATAGTTGAATTAATTTTAAGGAACTAACATTTTTATAACATAAACTGAAACAAAAAGTTGCCATATGTGGCTCACGTATTTTGGCTAGCATACAAAGCAGTGGGTTTCATCATGACATCATCATATATGTGTCATCATACTCCAGTCTCATTTTCCCTCTGCTGTGGCTCTCCTAGTGCTTTGTGCCCTGACTCGGACTGCTTCCTCGAAAAATAAAAATTGTAGAAATAATCTGTTTAGGTAAATCAGTCTGAATGAGGGAACATGAAGATACCAGGTCTTGTTTTTAGTTTTTCATTTTCCCTTAGCTTGCCTGCTTCTCCCTTATCTGCTTCTTCTTCCCTCGGAGTTGCTGGGGCCGGGAAAGAGCCCAGGGCTTTGAACATTTTGGACAAGATCTCTCAGCCCTGCCCACTGCCAGATTTTTTGAAAAATATTTTCTAAAGTTTTCCATAGGAAGTCAAAGTATTTTGATGGTTCTTTACCTATTATACTTTATGCCATTAACACTAGGCATCCCTGTAAGTTTGGCACTGGAAGGGGAATTTAATCTTTCCAACAGTCTTCTGATGTAGGTAGTGTTATGTTTCCTATATACTAGTGAACTCAGGTACAGGGCACTTGAATTTGTCCAAGGGCACACACTTAGGAAATAGTAAGCCTTGATGTTAAGCCAGCAGGTATGGCTGCCATGCCCCTATTCTTTATACTATTGTTGATAAGTAGATATATTCATGTGAATACTTTTTCTGGCAGTGTATTTTAAATCATGTTTATTATGAGGTGTGTTTGGACACCCTTAAAGGAATTTTCATATATTTCAGATGCACACAGGATTTATTTTAACTTGATTGGAGTTATTATAGCTGTAAGGTAAGAAACCTTGACCTGAGTGTTTGCTGTGTGACAGATGATATGCTTAGGGGTTTGTTGGCATGGTAATCCCTAAGATAGTGAATATTTATCGAATACATTCCTTATATCAGATACTCCTTTATTAGATGATAAAGTGATATATTCATTTTACAGTTAAGAAATCAGAACCCAAATAAAGAAATGGGGCTGAAGAGGCCTTGACTGTCCTACAGAGGACCTGGATTCAGTTCCCAGTATTCTCATAGTGGCTCACAACCATCCATAACTAACTCCACTTCCATGGAATCTATTAGTCATAGCTTAAAAATGTCCCTTGCTCCTAGCCCACCATTTCTCTTTTCCATAGCTCTTATCAACATCAACCATACCTGATTATGTCTTTTCTCACATTAATGCAAACTCGATGAGAGTAAAGTTGCATGTCAGTCTTCTTTGTTGCCTAATTCTAACACCCAGAACCGTGCTTTAGGCAAAGTAAGCCTTTAGCATTTGTTGAGATGAGTGCTTCATGTAGTATCCTGAGATACACAGACTTATTTTCAAGACGATCTTGAAGTAAATTAACTGAATCTTTAATAGACCTGAGGCAAGTATTTGAGCTTCTTGAGGTAGAGGTGGGAAAGACAGTTAAATCTTAACATTTCTCCTGTTTTCATGAATTGCCTTGAGTTCTAGGAGGATTTGGTCCCAGCTTAGTTTCTGTGGAGCCTTTTACTCTTAGTACAGGTTTGCTGCAAAGCTGCTTCTCCATGCCCTCATAAATTTAGTCCGTTCTGTCTAAAGACTCTTTGCATAATCATTTATGGTATATTTGTGATGTGCTTAGAATGGAGCTAAATGTGTAACAGGTAAGGTTGGCTTTAAATAGGATAACTTAGAAAATAACAGTATGTCTGCATATAGATTCCTAGATAATTAGAATATGTGTGTGCATTATAGAAATTACTAAAGTTTAAAAATGTGTTCATTAATATTTTGATAGCACAGTCTGCTGATGTTTTCAGGTTTTTGTTTGAGACAGTGTCTCTATAGTGAGACCAGGCTCACCTTGAATTCACAGAGATAAGCATGTTTCTGTAGGTACACCCTTTTTTTTCTCAAAACAGTTTTTGCCATAATTTACATGGTTATAATTTATGTTATAATAATGTATTGCACTCTGACATAAATATTTCTGTTTTGGAGAGAAAATGTCGTATACTTCAAACTTTTTTTTAATTGAACAACTTTATTTTAAAAAACAAAGATAAATGTATAGATTTTAAGCATTTTTGCATAAAAGTATATGAATACATTTTTGTCAGTACTTGATTTTTTTAAAGGTTTGATAGTGTGCATTAAAATCTTACTAGTTACAATGAACATAAAGTACATGTAAAACAAGATGTAACCTGGAAATAGTCAAAGTTTTCTTGGTGTATAAAGATTAAGCATAATGCATATACTTGAACCTTAAACTGATAGCATGCAGTAACATTTCAGTATAGATATGAATAGGAGATACATAATGGGGGGTGTTCTCTATCTGTAGAGTACATTGTCTAATAGAGGAGAAACGTAAAACTAAAGAGCAGAGAGTCAGTGATGTAAACTTTATAACTGAACAGAAGGATGTGAGAAAGTCTAGGACTAATGTAACATACAGTCCATAATCATCTCAGATTTGAAAGGAATTCAGATGGCATATTCTGCCATCTGGGAGATGCTTTTAAATGTATACAGTATAGACAGTTCTTCAAATTATGTCAAGTTAAAATTACCTTTATAGTTGATATACTCAACTGTTTCTTACATAGGTTGTTTTCTTTGTGGTATTTTCTAGGAGTTTGGTTCACTCATACCAAGGCCCAGGTTACTGATAAGGATTAAAATGAAAGGTAGTCAGGGATAGGAAGAAAGGGTGTACTGATTTAATGCATTCTAAATGTCAAGTGGATTTTTTTGGAATTACCTTGTATGAAACATTTCCTTTAGTGTGTATAGTGCAAGAATTGATTGTACTTAAAAATACACGAGTGATATTAGGGTATTGTAATGTCATAATGCAATTCGATATTTTTAGTGTAGCTCTCATAAATCTGATTGAACATTTTGGAGTCTTTTGAAAAGGAGAACAGGTTTTCTTTTTTTCCTCTTTGTAATTCTATGTGAAATAAGTGTATAGGAAACCACTTTAGGTTATTTTTTTTTTTTGAGAAAACAACAACAGTAAAGTTATTGAGAAAACCTTCCTAGGGTTGAAATAGAGCTAGAAATGAGTGTCTTAGGAAATTTTATTTCTCTGGGAGCTAGAGAGGTGGGTCATAGGTTAAGAGCACCCGTTGCCCTTAAATTGTACTACAATTCAGTTCCTAGCACCCATATCAGATGAATGGGCTCCCAAATACATGTAATTACAGCTCCAAAGAATCTCTTGCTGCTTTCTCCACAGCACTCCTGCACTAACCCTACTTCTAAATACGCGTATATATAATTAAAAATTAAAAAAATTAAAATTTAAAATAAACTACTATTATGAAAAGTCATTCACAATTCTTTATTCTGTTAAGATTATGTGATAAATAAATTGATATATATATATGTATATATATATATATATAAATAATCTAGGGATGCAGCTTAGTGATTGTGTTGTGCGCGCGCGTGTGCGCGCGCGTAATGCACAGTTGTATACATCCTTTTCCCACGGAGCCTTCTTACTGGTGCTTTCAGCCATTTTCAATATACCATTCAATGCCATTAAGCACATTCACATTTTTTACATAAACATCACTACCACCTGTTTACAAACATTTTCAATATCCCATTATAAAACCATATCTAGCAAGGAGTAGTGATATATAATTATAATTCTAGAACTTACAGGGGGTGGGGGATGGGACAGCAGTAGTATGGTGACTTTGAGATCTGCCAGCCATCCTGTCTCAAACATCAGTGCAGAGCTGGAGTGATGGCTCAGCAGTTCAGATTACTTGTTGCTCTTGCTGATGACCCAGGTTTTGTTCCCAGTAGTCACATGGTGGTGAATAAACAGTTACAGGGATCTATTGCCCTTTTTCCACTTCCTCGGGCACCAGGCATGCATGCAGTACCCATAGATGCAGGTAAAACACTTACACACATAAAATACATCTTTTAAAACCCAAACCAGAATATGTGTCACAGTATTAAGCAATAGTTAACTTCCTTCTCAACACTCTTCCAGCTGGTCCTTTCTGTTTTTGTATTTAACTCATAGGTACTTCTTACTGAAGTCATTCAGTATTTCTATGTCTCTATATGTCACTTAACATAATGCCCTATAAGCATGCTTCCCTCTGTGTGCATGTATGCACTATTGAAATTCAATCTCAGAGTCTTAAGTATGTTAGGTCAATCTAGCTCCCACTTTATTTGCAATCACTCCCATCCCTGCTTTTATTTCTTCTGTGTTTATTCCCAGAATGTAGTTGCTCAATAAATAGTTCATGAGGTTGTATATGAAAGGCACTACAGTAAGCTCAGGATTTACCAATGAGGAAGGGCCTGGTTCCTGACCTTTTGGAATGTATATTCTAGTAAGATGCCAATTAAGCAGTTACAACTAAGTGTTGCTAGAAGTAAGCATTGTTATGCATGTGTTCAAATGCTTTTCAGTATTCTAGTAGAATTATATACAGCTTGGAAATATCTTCTGACCTCCTTTCCACTATATTTAATGGTACTTCTTATTACTAAAGTCATTCAGTAGGCAAAGTAACCTACTACTAAACCACATCCCTGTCTTCCCTCTTTGACATTCCCTCACTAAGTTGTCAAGAGTGATCTTGAACTCCCTATGTAACCTAGGCATGTCTTGAACTTGCAGTTCTCCTGCTTCAACTTCCCAGAGAGTTGGGATTACAGGCATGAGAATCCACCATTCAAATTTGAATTGATTTTTGAAGGCTGGTGTGAGGTATAGCAGGTACTTGTGAGCCTCACATTTTGTTTATGCTGTATAACAAGATATCTAATTGTGTTCTTTGTGTATTTATTTGTCATTGGTTTTAGATAGCATTGCTTATACAAATAGCCTGTGTTTTCTTTTATGCCTAGAAGTGAAAACACTATAAATCAGCTTGAGGGCTGGAGAGATGGCTTAGCGGTTAAGAGCACTGACTGACTGCTCTTCCACAGGCCCTGAGTTCAAATCTCTGCAACCACATGGTAGCTCACAACCGCCTGTAATGAGATCTGATGCCCTCTTCTGGTCTGTCTGAAGACAACTACAGTGCACTCATATATAATAAATAAATCTTTAAAAAATTAGCTTGAAAACATTTTTGAGGCAGTCTTTCTGGGTTGCCCTAGCCGGCCTGGAATTTACTTTGTACTAGTCCTTATAAACACACTATTCTTGCTTTAGATATGTGTCCCCCCCCCCACCCCCAACATAGGGATGCATATTTCAAAACAGATTTATTACTATAATTGTTAAGTATTTTCTTTTTAATTGGCTTGTATATTGTGTATCTGTATGTAGATATTGTAATACTAGTGTGGGTGTCCATAGAGGCCAAAGGCTTCAGTTACGGGAAGTTGTGATCCATCTGATGTGAGCAAAAGTTGTATATATTCTTAATTGCTGAGTTAGCCATTTCTCTAGCCCTATTATTATTTTAAACTATGTGTCTCTGTGGGTTTCTATGTGGGGTTGTGCACATGACTGCAGGTAACTACATAGGCTAGAGGTATCGGGTCTATTGAGCTGGATTTACAAGGAGTTGTAAGCTAGTAACTAGTAGTTGGTGCTGAGAACCAACATAGGTCTACTGCAAGAGCCATACACACCTAACAGTTGGGCCAGTTCTCTAGCCCCTGGGTTTGTTATTTTTATACAGTGTTTGTTAGTTTATGTTATAGTTGTTTGATATAATTCTTTATTAGCTAGAGTGACAATTTCCTATTTTTCAGCAGAGTAATCTATTCAATCCATCCATCCATCCATCCATCCATCCATCCATCCATCCATCCATCCATCCATCCATCCATATCCACTTTATATCCTGCTCACCACTCCTGGTCACCTTCTCTCACAAATACTCCCCACCCCTCTTTCCTCTAAGAGGGTAGGTCCCACTTGGGTATCCTGGTATCCTGGTATCCTGGCTCATCAAGTCTGCAGGGCTAGGCTCATCCTTTCCCACTGAGGCCAGATAAGGCAGCCCAGCTTGAAGAACATATCCCACAGACAAACAACAGCTTTTGGGACAGCCTCTTGTAGTTGTTTGGAACCCACATGAAGACCAAGCTGCATATCTGCCACATATGAGGGGGTAGGCCTAGGTCCAGCCTGTCTCTTTTGAGAGCCCCAAGGGTCCAGGTTAATTGACTCTGTTGGTTTTCTTGTAGAGCTCCTATCCCCTTCAGGACCTACAATTTTTCCTCCTATTCTTCCATAAGAGTCCCCAAGTTCCATCCATTGTTTGGCTGTGGGTATCTGAATCTGTCTGAGTCAGCTGCTGGGTGGAGATTCTCAGAGGACAGCCATGTTAGACTCCTGTCTGCAAGCATAACCTTTCTTTGTGGGATGATGGGGCATCTTTTGGGTATATATGCCCATGAGTATTATAGTTGGGTCTTGAGGGAGAACTATTCCCCATTTTTTTGAGAAACGGCCAAGTTGATTTCCAGAGTGGTTGTACAGGTTGGCACTTCGGCTAGCAATGGAGGAGTGAATGCTCGGCTATTCTGACAGGTGTATGTTGGGATCTTAAAGAGTTGTTTTCATTTGCATTTCTCTGATGACTAAGTACTTGCAACATTTCTTGAAGTGCTTCTTGGCCATTTGAGATTCCTCTCGAGAATTTTCTGTTTAGTTCTATACCCCACTTTAAATTGGGTTGTTGGGGTTGTTGGTGTATGACTTTTTGAGTTCTTTATAAATTTTGGATATTATCCCTGTGTCAGATGTAAGATTGGTGAAGATCCTTTCTCAATCTGCCATTTTGTCTGTTGACAGTGTTCTTTCAGCAGAGTATTTCGAATGTGACAGATAATACTTCAGCTTACCCTGAGGGTCTCTTAATTTTGAGTATATAGTACTTTTCTGGTTAATTACTGCTGTTGATGTGTTTCAATATTAAGCATATGTACGTAACATTTTAAAATTGCTGTCACATATTTTGCAATGTCTGTTTACCTTATTGTTTGCACTTTTCTTACTTCATTTTCCTTTATGGACAATAGTGTGTTAGGAAACCTGCAGTAATCTACCTATTCTTTTGTCTAGCCCACTGGTACTAAATTGCAGTCAGTGGGCAGCTAGTTAGCGGATGACTTGACTTCATAAATTTTGGATCCCATTTCTCTGTACTGCCTGGTTGGGCCTCAGTGAGAGAAGATGTATTTAGTTCTGCTGGACTGGATGTTCCAGAGCTGGGTGGTACCCGGGGGGCAGGTTCCCCTTCTGAATAGAAGAGGAAGGATAATGGGGGGATTGGTAAGGGTGGGACTAGGAGAAGAGGAGGGAGGGGGCTGTTATCAGGTTGTAAAATGATTAAATAAATTAATTAAAAAAACCAGTGTGGGGGGAAAAACTCAGATTGTTTGTGGTGTGTGTGTGTGTGTGTGTGTGTGTGTTTGTGTGTGTGTGTGTGTGTGTGTGTGTGTGTGTGTGTGTGATAGTCTAGAGCAGTGAAGGCCACAGTGAAATGAAATTATTGTTAATAGTTTAGTC
Organism: Micromys minutus; assembly: GCF_963924665.1. Classification (NCBI taxonomy): domain Eukaryota; kingdom Metazoa; phylum Chordata; class Mammalia; order Rodentia; family Muridae; genus Micromys; species Micromys minutus. Next base: position 95,409,090 of record NC_137970.1, read on the forward strand.
TGTTTCTTAATAACAATGATTATTTTCAGTCTTGAAGGAGGGAGTATAAAGTTAACTTGGCTAGTTGTATCATATTTTGGGAGACAGGCTCTCTAGCTCAGGCTGATCTGGAACTCACTATGTAGCCTAAGCTGATATCAAACTCCTAGTAATCCTCCTGCTTCAGTCTTCACTGCTGGGATTATACATGCCAGGCTTAATTAAGGCTTATTTTATTTAGGAGATGTAACTACATTATTTATAGCTTCACTTAAGATAATAATACATCTTAGACATTTCAGTGTAGAGAATTTATCTACCCTTGAACTCTGTTGCCTTGTTTTACTTCCATGTTTGTATTTACCGGTGTTTGGTAGTTCTTTGCACTTCTGACTTTTGTAGTTTAAGGTAAATATACCTTAAACTTCTTGTGAAGAGGAATGCTTCTGTTTATTGCTGTAACCTTGGTGTCTCAAACACTGCCTGGTACGTAGCACTTATTCATAAACTGTTGTCTGATCGACTTGAGTTGTTTCGTTTGTAAATGTGTGAGTCCTAGTTAGTCCCTAAGATTTTTTTTTAAAGTCAACGTGAAAGCAGAAAAATTTGAGATGAGGAACTTATTACTAGATAATGTAAAAAAATTGTGCTAAGGTTAAAAAAATAAAACATGTGGATGTGTTGACTCATACCTCTGATCAAAGCACTTGAGAAGACAGGAGAAATTCTAGCCTAGTGCCCACCTGCGCTACACACACAGCAAGGCTCTATTGCAAAAGCTAAGGGTTGGCGATACAGCATGGTGGTAGAGTACTTTTCAATGTACATGTAAAGCATTAAGTTTGATCCCCAGCGTGGTATGAGATCAGGTTTTCTAGGCCAGTCTTGCCTATATTGTAAATTGATGTCAGCCTGGGCAACATGAAACCCTGGTTGAAAACAAGCAAAAAAATATAAAGAAAAATAGCACCAGAATCAGTTAAGCTCTTTCTTTATGTAACTGTCTAAACTGATCTGAACTATGGTGATTAGCATTTTTCCACCAGTCCTACTTTTTTTCCTCAACTCCTCAATCACAGGCTCTAGCCTCTATTGACCAGTTAAAATGGGGAAAAGGCTCACATGAGATCACCTGAGTACATGATTGTGATTGATTGCTCGTGGGGGCAACCCCCTTGAGGAAGTGGAATTAACATCAGAAGACAAACAGCATCACAGCAACCCATAACAGGACGCTATCTCTGTATGCTTGGTAAATTCTCCTTCCTCAGTTAATCTATGAAGACATCTTAACAGACATACCAGGGGTGTGTCTCTTTAATTTCCTAGCTATTCTTAATCCAGTCAATTTGACAGTCATAATGAACATCCTAGGATTGACAGAAAATATGAACAGAAGTTTTATAAATCCAGGTAGTGCTCGCACAGGTGTTATGAATAAAAGTTTGGGTGATAGATGGAAGTTTAAGTACTGTTACTACCATTTATTGAGTTAAGTAAGTGCCAGGCATTAAGTTAGGTGGGTATGTGATATCTGTCATTTTAAATCCTTGGATAATAATCTTGCAAGGGATAATTTACTTAGTATCAAGATCCTTAGAATAAATATGGCTTGATCTAATGAAAATAAAGAATGATTCATCATAAAAATATATAGTGCTAGTGATTTTAATGTTTGATAATAAATAAGTAGATTATCATTGGAAGGATTTTATAATTTTTTATTAGACATTCTTAGGAATATTATAGAGATAGTAGATATCCACATGATAGAAAAAGTTATATATCCAGTTCATTTTATTTTTTAAACTTTATTTATTTATTATAAGTACACTGTAGCTGTCTTCAGACACATCAGAAGAGGGCATCAGATCTCATTACAGATGGTTGTGAGCCACCATGTGGTTGCTGGGAATTGACCTCAGGACCTCTGGAGAGCAGTCAGTGCTCTTAACCACTGAGCCATCTCTTTAGCCCTCGAATTCACTTTAAAATTAATGTTTTTTACAGTTTTTAAGACTGTGTGTTCTAGGTACTACTCTTAGACGGTTTTGATTATTTTTTAATTGATAGTTGTATAATAAAGAAAGGGGAATTAAGTTATATTATTTCCATGTAGTATATGCTGAAAACTATTAAGAACTAAAATACTCAAAGGCTTGATCTATTTGATATTGTACAGTGTTGTTTTTTTATACGTGGGGTGTACTTAGTCTCATGAACTGGCTTTTTTTCTTTATTCTTTATTAGTAAATCTTAGAACACATTATCATTCCATTCATTACATTCCTATGGTAACATAAGATTGTACTGTTACAGTTCTTAAAAATTATGACCTTAATAAGTAGACTTATCTATTATGTATTTTTGTGTCAGTATATTTTGTAAAATTTCAGTTTTTCAAGTGACTTGAAAATCATATTTTATATTCTAGATAAATGCCACACTTTATTTTGCAAGGGAGCATTCATTATACTTGTCTATATAATTTCTTCTTGTTTGTTTGTTTTGTAGCCTGTCAACCAGCAAAACAAATTTCTTACTGTTATCTATCTTCCAAGTTCCTTCATGTATTTCATTGATCTCTTTTATAGTGCTTGTGTTTCTGTCATTGCTTTCTTAAAGCATTGGTTTGATTCCTTTCTCTATTCATCTGTGAGTACTATTAGACATAGTACACAATTGATTTGCTTAATCTATCATTTGTATTCTGTTTTGACTTTTATTTGAGCAGTAGTCTATTTAACCATGATTGGCCTCATTGAACTTCTATGCAGACCAAGCTGTCTCTGCCTTGCAAATGATGGCTTTCAACTGTGTGTGCCTCTGTACGCTACTTTGTTTTCTGAATTTGGAAGAATTTATTCAAAAGAATTTTTTTGTGGGTTCATGTGCCATGGTTTCTTTGTGGTTTGCAAATTGACCTGAGTGTTTTTTCAGTGTCCACTGGAGTTGGAGTTAGGCCTGTAAAACTGATGAGGTTCTTTATATCTGCATGTCTATATCTGTATCTGCCCTGTTCCCTTGTTTTGTCTTTTTTCTGTTTCTGTCTCATTTATTTCAAACTAATGTTTGGGAAGTGATATTGAAGTGATATTGTAGGTAAAACTATTGAATTCCTGTAATGGAATTTGTCTTTCTCTGCTTGTCCATTTTAGAAAATCCAGAAGATGTAGTTTCTGAATCATGGTCCTCATATCTTTAAAAGATACTCAAATATTAGAGCATGTTACTTCTAAAAAAAAGGAATGGCTATATTAATTGTAGATAGGTAATGTTTTTAGCTCATTTTTAAAATGCAGTACAAAGAAGTATAAAGTGAAATTTTCTATTTCTTCTTTGCAAACTTTCAGAGGTAATCACTCTGATAGTTTGTAGAGATGACTAGACTTAAAATACAAAAGATGAAGCACTGAAATCTGCTGATGTTATAAAAACTTAAGGTACTATTTCTGAGGTTCAAGCCCCAGTAACATCCTTTCCCTTCCCTACAAAGACCATATCATTAAGTGAAAAAAAGAAACAGAACAATATGTATAAATATGTCTTTATTTCTTTTTTCTCTTAAACATAGTTTTTTAACAAAGTAAAAATGTTTCATTTTAATAAGATACAAAATTATAATATGTAATTAGTGTGTGTGTGTATATATATATATATAGTAAGGGACAAAGCTTCAAGGCTTTTGTTTGCTTGTTTGTTTTTGAGACAGGATTTCTCTGTATTATCTCTGGCTGTCTTGGAACTAGCTTTGTAGACCAAGCTGGCCTCAAACTCCCAGATCTACCTGGCTCTGCCTTTCAAAGGTGTATACTACCAACATGACCTGGCAAAACTTGTGATTTTATTTTGTGTTTTTTTTCTTACAACTTTATTTTAAAAAGAGAGATACATGTACATATTTTAGAAAGCATTTTGGCATAAAACTACATGAATATATTTTTGTCAGTACTTAATTCTTTTAGAGATTTGATAGTATGCACTGAAATCTTACTAGTTACCATAAGCATAAGGTACATGTAGGACAGAACGTAACATGGAAATAGTCAAAGTTTTCTTGGTGTGTAAAGATTAAACATAATGATCTTTGAATACCAAAACACTTTTTTATTTTCTTTCTAAGAAGGACTGAGGCTTTCACTTTGGCCTTTGTGTGTGTGTGTGTGTGTGTGTGTGTGTGTGTGTGTTTGAGCTTCATATGGCCTGTGAGTTAGTTTCTGGGGTATTCAGAGCTTTCTGGAGTTAGTATCCAATTATCAGTGACTGCATATTATGTCTGTTCTTTTGTGACTGGGCTACCTCACTCAGGATGATATTCTCTAGATGCATCCATTTTCTTAGGGATTTCATAAAGTCATTGTTTCTGATAGCTGAGTAGTATTCCATTGTGTAAATGTACCACAATTTTTGTATCCATTCATCTACTGAAGGACATCTGGGTTCTTTCCAGCTTCTGGCTATTATAAATAGAGCTGCTATGAACATTGTGGTGCATGTATCTTTGTTGTATATTGGAATGTCTCTGGGGTATATGCCCAGAAGTGGAATAACTGGGTCTTCAGGTAGTACTATGTCCAAATTTCTAAAGAACTGCCAGATTGATTTCCAGAGTGGTTGTACCAGTTTACAACCCCACCAACAGTGGAGAAGTGTTCCTCTTTCTCCACAACTGCTGTCATCTGAGTTTTTTGATCTTAGTCATTCTGACTGATGTGACATGGAATCTCAGGGTTGTTTTGATTTGCCTTTCCCTGATTTTGTTTTGTGTTTAAAAAGTATTTTTGGGATAATGTTTCACACTATAGCCCAGGTTAGATTTGAACTCATTAGTCGCCTGCCTCAGAACCTCTGAGTGCTAGGATTAAGTATCTACTCTCATGGTCTACTTGTATAATGATTTCTTTAAGTTAGTGTAGATATTTTTGTTGTTGTGTGGAAAATTCATGAGCATGTGATTTAAAAAATACTATTATTGTGCACATATTTTTCTTTTAAAGACAGGGCTTACAGTGTAGTCCTGGCTAGTCTGAAAATTGAAGTGTAGACCAGGCTTGCCTCAGACTCACAGAGGTCTGTTTTGCCTCTGGAATACTGGGATTAAAGTTGTTTGCCATCATGTCCAGCATGTGATATAATGGTGGTGTTACAGAATTAATTATTAAAGATACATTTTTGGCAGTGGATTCCAGGGTCATTATACAAACAAGTTGTTGTTGTTGTTATGATTATTATTATTGGTTTTCCAGACAGGATTTTTCTGTGTTGCCCTGGGCTGTCCAGGAACTTGTTCTGTAGACCAGGCTGGACTTGAACATACAGATCTGATTGTCTACCTCCAGAGAGAAGGGATTAAAGACATGCACAACCACCTCATGGCTAAAACACAAAATTATTGGTACATGGATGTTTGTATAAACTATATCAGAAGAAAGGGATGATGATTATGTGACCCTTAAGGGTATGTGTTTTACAGAGGAGAGGATAATTATGGTTTAATAAGAGTTAATCAGGTCATTTCAAACCAACTATTTTACTTTCTTTCCTCATAAATTGGGCCTAAATCTAAGGGTTTTAGTTCCCTGAAGACATCAGTCTATTTGATGCCTGTTCTCTTTGCTTGCACTGTTTATAATGCTTTGAATACTCTTGTACCCACTTGGCAGTTTAATGATGCATGTCCTTCTATTTTTAGATTGGGGTCACCTGGAACCATTCCTAAGCTTCCCTTTCCTGTTACAGCTACTTCACTGTAACCTGGGACATCCTATGCATATTTATGTCTATGTACTCTATAGTAATTGCTTGTCTAAGGCTGGCTCTGTACTTACAGAATTAGAGCAGAATTGCTTACTAATTTTTATGAACCCATTATTATGAAAAACAACAAATAGCAGTACAATGAACATTTATGTACTCACTACCAATATTTGACCTCTTAGGTTCGCCGGTATTTTAAAACTTTTTGTCCATCTGGCATTGGCTTCCATCATTTGTTTTGTTTCTCCAGATAGCCCCAGCTGTCCTGAAAACAATGTAGACCAGGCAGAACTCAAATTCTCTGAGACCTACCTATCTCAGCTTCCCAAACACTGGTATTAAAGCCTTCTGCCCTATATCTGGTTTATTGCCTATATTTTAAAAAAGTTACTTCACAGTAAGTTGTAAGTTGCAGGCATTAGTGTACTTCTTGCACGAACACTTCACCATTAACGTCCTTGATTTATGTTTTTATGTCCCGAAGAATGTAAAATTTTAAAAACCTGACTATCAGTTCTGGTATAGAGGTGGTTAATATTTGAATTGAAGTCATAATTTTGTGCATTTGACATTGTGATACTTTTGAAAGGAGTAGTTCCTTGGTGGCTAGAGCAAAGATAGATTCATGGGACAGAGATAATTTGTATAATTATTAAAAAGGTATCCAGGATATATATTTGGTATAGTGTAGGGGTTTGTTGGGTTGGGAGAATACTATGAACTTATCCAGTAGCCAAGGCTTTAAATAGACCTTTAAGAATGGCAGTTTGGCATGATGGTATATTTTTAATCTCAAAACTTGGGAGGATGATGAGGGGGATTTGAGGCCAGCTTGGCCCAAATAGTGAGACCCTCCTTTCAAAAAAAAATTGAGTTGGGAAGAAGATGGGTGGTGAGAAGGTGGTTGGAACTGTGATTAATATATATTATATAAACGTACAAAAGGTTTTCTGTCAAATTGTCATTATTGTTGGGGTGGCATCTTTGTGCTGCAGAACTATGTGAAGGACAAAGTACAGTTTGTAGGATTTATTTCCTCCCTCTGTGGGTCATGGGGGTTGAACTCAGGTCAGGCTGTCAGGCTTGGCAACAAGGGTCTTTACCTGCTGAGTCATCTCACCAGTCCTCTGACATTTTCAAAAAGAATAGAATAAAAAAATAAAATATTTGATTTACATTAGCCTTAAAAAAGCTGAAAAAATGGAGTTTGGGTAAAAGTGGTAATCATGTTTAATAGACTAATGAAGCAGAGATGGAAAACAGCACTTTACAGTATAAAATTTACTTGAAATTATGAAATGAGCTATGTAATAGTTTCATCAATTCCATACATATTGGTCACTGTGCTGGCGTAATGGCATGTGCTTTGGCACAGTGGCATGTGCTTTGAAGTCCCAGTTACTAAGGAAGTTGAAATAGTTGTATGTCAATGCATTTAGTGGTGTTAAAAGTATATCTGCCTCAACTCAAAAATTAAACAATATACTTTTAAAAATCTTTATTTAGTGGTTTGTGTATATGTATGCATATGCTGTATGAAAGTTGGAGGACAATTTTCTTTTGGGGACAAGATCTCTTTCAGCTGGCTTGAAAATCACTGTAGTCCAGGCTGGCCTCCAGTCCACAGAGATCCACCTGCAGTTGGTGAAATTGAAGGCCTGCACCACAACATCCAGGACATTTGAGAGTTTGTTCTTACTGTCTACCCAGTTAAGGGTTTTTCTTAGTTTTGCTGTATTGCACACTCCAGCCTAGTTGGCTGGCACATGTTCCAGCTCATTGTGGGCATTCTGAGAGTATAGATGCATGCCACCACATCTGGCTTTTTATGTGGATTCCAGGGATTGGACTCAGATCATTGGCCTTTCTTTTATGGCTAGTGCTTTTACTTCCTGAACCATCTCCTCGGCCTAGCTATGTATTCTGTCTAATAACAGTATTCAGCTTGAGTAAACTTTTAGGTTATTCTGGCAGAAACTGATAGAAAATTTGTGTACATGTAGAAAACACATTAGGGTAAAATCTATTCCAGAGGGGAGTTAAACATGATATGGAATGAACTTTCAGAGATTTTTCTTTTTGAGACAGGGTCTTACTGTGCTCTGGCTGGCCTACAGATGGCTAGGTAGAGCAGATTGACTTCAAAATGCTCTAGATTGGCAGTCTGGTTTCTGCTCCCTTAGTACTGGGATTATACATGCACAACCACACATCTGGATATGACTGGAGACTTTTAATCCTAGTGAGTTAAACTTGGATAATACCTTTCAAGAAAAGTGTATTTCAGTCTTGAAGGAGGAAGAGTGGTTGACTGGCCTTTGGTGACTATTGGTCTTTAGGAAGCCTCTTAAGGACATTCTGGGGAAATGCATCATTGAGCTGTGGGTTCCTGGCATTTGAGTGAATAAGGTTTAGATGATTAAGTGGCTCAAGGCAGAAAGGGGGAAGTTGGTTTACTTCCTTTCCTATTCATGCCTTCAGTGTCTCTAAAACTGGGTCATCCTATATATCATAGGTTGCTGATTCCATGACTTGTAGTACTTTTTTTCTTAATGTGAGTGTTGAATCTATCTACAGTACGGCAGGCTTCTTAGAAGTATTTTCCTACTTGTGACACCTTTTACCTAACTCTGGGTATAGATAGGCGAGATGGGTATAAATATAGAACACTGTTTAATAATAAATCATACATTTATTTTGAATCAACTGTTGGGTAGTATGCAGGAGAGGTGGCTCACTGGGTAAGAACTCTTGCAGCTTTTATACAGGACCCAGGATTTCATTTCCAGCCCCACATGTCAGCTCACAGCTTTCTATAACGCTAGTTCTAGGACAGTGGTTCTTAACCTTCCTCATGTTGTGACACTTTAATACAGTTCCTTATGTTTTGGGGACCACAACCATAAAATTAATTCATTGCCATTTCCACTGGCTTTCATAGTTGATCAATATTTTGATTTTATAATTGTCAGTACTGAGAATGCTTCCTTGCATAAATACATAGCATGAAGTGGCAGATTTATGAAATAGTGAAATTTTAGAAATTGTTGGAAATTCTGTCCTAACTTCAAGGCAAAATTTTGAAATGAAAAGCCAGTAACTCAAACAGCAGTTTTAAAAATTAATGTAACCATATGTACTGGCTGGTTTTGTGTCAACTTGACACAAGCTGGAGTTATCACAGAGAAAGGACCTCAGTTGAGGAAATGCCTCCATGAGATCCAGCTGTAAGGCTTTTTCTCAACTAGTGATCAAGGGGGGAGGGCCCAGCCCATTGTGGGTGGTGCCATCTCTGGGCTGGTAGACCTGGGTTCTATAAGAAAGCAGGCTGAGCAAGCCAGGGGAAGCAAGCCAGTAAGTGACATCCCTCCATGGCCTCTGCATCAGCTCTTGCTTCCTGACCTGCTTGAGTTCCGGTCCTGACTTCCCTTGATGTGGAAGTGTAAGCTTGGTCGTGATGTTTGCGCAGGAATAGAAACCCTGACTAAGACCACCATGTAATCAAAATATATGATAATTTGATACTTACATGCAGAAGAATAACAGTAGGAAAATAAGTCTTTACTATAATTAAACCATTTTGTTTCTGTAAAAGTACAAACTGAACCTCGCAAGTTAAGTGTGCAAAGGACAAACACATTCCGTGTTGAGAAACAAGGCTACCATGAAGTCTTGTAGCATGGGCAAGAACTTAAATTCATTACATATTTGATTTTGACTTAAGTTTTAAGTGTTTGGAAATACTGTTGCTTGACCTCCACATTATTTTATGCAGCCCACAGTTTAGGGAGCTGTACTAGTGAGGTTGTGAGTAATATAGATTGCTGAAGCTTAGAGATTTACAGTTAGTATCTGTAACTATTTTAACAAGCATTTCATATGGTTATTTTGTGTACTAGAATTTATGAGAACATCCTCATTACACCTGTAGAGGGAATTGGCCTTGTACTTGTTAGGCAAATGTTCTACTATTGAGGGATATATATATATATATATACTCTGGCCTAGAGAGTCTTACAGATAATGATGTAAATGTAACTTTTATTCTCTGTAGTAGTTGTTATCTCCGAGGCTTACTGCCTTCTGCTGCTAACTTAGACCTAGTCCTGGAAGGTTCTAGCCTGGGTTCTAGCCTCCGGATAATCTTAATTAGGCTGATAATGTTTTCGGTCTCTTGAGACACTTACTGCTGAATTAATTCACTCTTTCTAGCTCTTTCTGATCTCTGGCTGGTTCAACTCAGCTGTTCTGGTTCAAAACTCTTCTAAAAGCTGAGGGATTCAAATTGACTGATTCAAATTGCCTTCTTTCCACTTCTCACTGAATTGCCGTGATTGGCCTCAAACTAACTCGATCAATCTGTTAAAATCTTCTGGTTCCTTCCCATTCGTTCTCTTGTTACTTCTATCCTTATCTTTGTCTAGCTTGTCTCTTCCACCTGTCATTCTGTAAACCTCTCCAGGTAAAACTGCCTCTCAATTTCACAGACTGAACAGATCTAACTAGAACTGAGAGATTTGCTTGCCTCTGACTCCTGAGTGCTGTGATTATAGACATGTACCATCACCTCTAGACTTAAGGTTTATCTGAAACTTGCTCTGTACCAGGCTGACTTTGAACTCAAAGATCTGCTTGATTGACTCCTGGAATTAAAGGCATATCTGTATTTCAGCAGATCACACAGACCTAGAAGGTCTGAATATGATCTCTTGCCAGAACAGCCATGTTCTGAATTAAAATTCCTCTACATAATATTTCTTCTCATTTATTCATTAAAGAGACCTACAGATAGCAAGAGTTACATATCCCCTTCAGTAAGTATAATCTATAGCTGGCTACAAATTATTGCTTTATAATAAGATTAATGGTAAGATGAACCTGCTGAGGATTTTTGTTCAAGATATTTCTAGAGATCTTTTGCATCTGTAATTAAGTAAACTATTGCTTTTTTCTTTTTTGTATGGATATAGTATGATTTTTCTTTATTCCATTCATTGAAGATACGAGATATTTCAGGGATGTCCATGTGGTAGTTTTCAACAGTCCATTTAAATACAATAAAAGTAAATTAAACTTATGGTTAAAAAATGGAGTGTAATCCCACTTAGGTTTTGAATAGCACTCAGTATGTATTAAGTTAATAAGACAGAGATAAATTTGGGAGAAAAATGTGCAGAAGATGGTTTTAACCCAGAAGTTTGGCTCTTTTTTTCTCCCCTCTTCTGCCCCATCTCCTTTTTCTCCCAAAACAACAACAGCAACAACCCACATACCAATCCCCCAAACTCTTTGATTATCAGGGCTTTGCTATTAATATCGCCTGCTCTGACTTTATTCTCTATCTTCCTATAGCATCATGAGTGCTGGGGTTAGAAGACTGCACTACAACACCTGGTGAAAAATTTGTTTCTTAATATCTCTGTAGCTGTAAACAAGGCTTTTTAAAAATTACAGTACTGAACTTAGAAAAAATGTCTTAAATTGAATTTTATAGTTGGGCATGGTATTGTACACTTTTAATTCCAGCACTTAGGAAGCAAAGGCAAGTGGATCTCTGAATTATAGGTAAGTCTGGTCTATATGGAATGTGTTCCAGGCTAACCTGGGCTACACAGTAAGACTCTGTCTCAAAAACAACAACAACAATAACACAAAGCAAAACAAAATTGCATTTTGGTGCCATGGTATTTCTCTTTATGTAGATTAGATTGAATTCAGGTTCTGCCTCTTTACCTGCTTAGCTATATAAATTTATTCTGAAGGACAGAAGTGAAGAAGCTCAGTGTGTTAGCACAATTGGTACCTTCTGAGTGCTGGGTTCATGCCTTCTGCCTACTCTCTGGCAGCTTCCTGGTATGCTTTGGTGTTCTTAGTTTATGGAAACATCACCCACTTCTATATTTGTTTTTTAATTTATTTTTTAAATTTCCTAATTGCTTATTATTGATGTGACAGGATCTGCCTTTATTTTCATGTGGTACTTACTTTCCCTGTGTATTTAATCTGACAATTTCCATTTAATAAGAACTCTTGCTATTCATTGTGTTAACGCCCACACTAATGACCCCATTTTAACTTGGTAATTTTTGTAACCATCTCTTTCCCCCACTTCAAGTGATTTCATATGCTGAAGTATTGGGAGTTAGGACTTAGCCTGTGGATTTTTTTTAACCAAAAGTCTTGCTCTGTAGCTCCCTCAAACATAGAATTTAAGATTCTCCTCCTTTCTCAGTCCTAAGTAAGTGAGGACTATAGTTTTGTGCCAACACTCTTACCTTTCACATAATTTTTGTGGGACACACTTTAGCCCAGTACACTTTATTTTTCAAATTTTGGCTATTGTAAAGCTTCACACACAGTATAGCACTAGGTTTCATTTCTGTGGAAAATGCTGGAGTAAGATTGCTGGTTGCTATGGTAAATGCATGTCCAGTGTTTAAAGATGATTCTAAGTTCCTTGCAAGAGTGATTATATCATTTTATGTTTCCAACAGAAATATTTGGGGTTAATTTCACTGTATCTTTGCTGATTTTGATGCAATTATGATAGGCACAGTGATTTTCTGCCTGTAAATTTACATTTCTTTCCAATTTCAGCATATGCTTCAAACATTTTTTTGGTAGTCGTTTTATATTACATTTTGGTCATTTTAAAAAATAATGCTTGCTACTAAAGTCAGGAGTTTCAGCGTGGTAGAGAAACCTTCTGCCATTGGGCTACACCCCAGATCAGAAGAAGATTCTTCAGATTATTGGCATAAATGCTGTTTTTTTTCCCCCCCTGTGGCATGAGGTACATTTAGAAGAAGAGACTATTATAAGAAAACTATAGTATGAAGTTTAATTACCACCCTCTGTGTCTGTGTGTGTGTGTGTGTGTGTGTGTGTGTTAGGGATCAAACTCAAGACTTATATGCTGAGTGAACTTTAATTTTCTCATTTTTTATTGCTCTTAGAATCCATGCCCCCAAGGATAAAAAGTTCTTTTAATGTGATTTGATTTACTAAATGCTTTCTCTGTGTTCTCATGTATGATCTAATTTGATACACACGATTAAGTACAGTTCAGCTTCATATTTTGAATGAGAAATTTGATTCCCTATTCAAAACTTGAAATTATAAGAAAAGTCTTCTAGAGACTCTACACTCTACCTTTATACTATCATTTCCTGTATCATGCAGACTACTATAAAATATTCTTGTTTAATTTTTCTAGTGTGTTCCACTTGCCTTCCTTTCCTTAATTTTCCTTTTCTGGGTTGAACTAGTTATCAAACCCTGGGCTTGTTGATCTAGGCAAGTTACACTACCAGAGAGTTAACATCTCATCATTTAGCATTTGTCTTAAATTACATTTTTCTTTATTGTGTGTGGTATGCCTGTAGGCCTGTGTATGCCATGGCCCTTTTCGGGGGTGGGGTTAAGAGGGCAGCTTGTTGGTTCAGGTCTGTTTGCTCATCAGGAGGTACCTCTTTATTTACTGAGAAGTCTGATCAGATTCCATTCAGAATTTTTTAATGCAGATACTCCCCCATGGTTATTTTGGAACCATTTTTTTGTGTGGATAAGACAACATTGCTTCATGAAAACTGTGATAGAAAATGCTAGACTACCTAGCCGAAGATCTTCAGGATAATGATATGTAGGTGGAACCCCTCAAAGCACTCTTTTGTTATGGTACCATAGGTGATTCTCCTGTCCTGGGTTCTGAACCATTCTATGATCTACAAATTATCTACACCATAAAATAGGTTTTCTAGTAACTAATTTAAAATGTACATAGCAACGAATAAAATCTTGTTGCTCTTGGTTTTGGGAGAGAAATGTACAGATGAGAAGTTGCTGTGACAAAATATTTGACACAAACAATATCTTTTTACTGTTTCCAGAGTTTGAACACACCACTGTAGGAAGGACATACTGAAGCATAGCAGCTCGCCTTCCAGCAGCCAGAGAGCAGAGGTAGGCAGAGTGTCTGCTCTGCTTGCCCTCCCTTTCCCTTTATTCTCACTGGCTCTGCAGCTTATGTCGTCCCCCAAACTTCATGGTGGGCCTCCCCATTCCCCAGTTAATTCTCCCTGGAATGCCCTCAGAGACATACCTGGAGGCATGATTTGCTAATCGCCTTAACATTTTTTTTTTTACCCAATCAAGTTGACAATCAAGATTAACATCCACAAAGTCATAAATTGTTGTGGTTAGCCGAAGGAGGCTACATGAGATTAACCTGTATGGAGACATAAAGAAGTATACTCAAGAATTGATATATAACCGGCGTATTTGGTAAAGTCAATAGAATAATTTTATGAAGCAGTTGGAGAAGAAAAGCTTCTTTTTAAAATTGAGAAGTATTAACCAGGAAAGCTGTGCATAGTCATTGATGTGTAGAGGGGGAGGAAGAGCATTTCTAGTACCTTCATATGAAAAATCTGCTTATACATGCTTTTACCTACCTGTTGTCATATTTAATAACTTAGTGTGCATCCCCTGTATGTGTGTGTGTGTGTGTGTGTGTGTGTGTGTGTGTGTGTGAGTGAGTGAGTAGTAGTAGTAGTACTACTACTACTAGTAGTAAATCATTACATTTACTTTGCTGTAGAAGAGTTTCTAATTTAGATGTTTTTTCCCTGACCAATGACTTAGCAAATGAGCTGCTGGTTCAGCCAAGGATGTTATAATATTAGATAACTTAAAGAGTCTTTTTGTGCTTGTAGTTTCAGGTTGACTGCTGTATACTTTTAGGTCTATTCAAAACAGACACATTAGTTTTAATCCATATTCATTTTAAATAATACCAAACATTTAATCTTTTAGAGCATTGTTATTACTTTGCTTCCTGTCTTAGAATGCAGATTGTCCTTTCCAGAATGTTTTGTAAAATGCTTAAATTGATTTATTGTGTTGTTAGTGGCTTAGAAATATGATAGTGTTTTGATTTTATATGCTCTAGAAGGGGTTTTTTTTTTTTTTTTGACTTTACAATTTGATGTTCATTCTCTTTTGGAAAGCTGGGTTCAGGGTTACAGGATGGTTGTCAAGACTACTCAAGTACGACAAACTTCATATCTAAGTGCTGTGGAACTTTTAATTATTTTAACAAATCCCTTGTTATATGTACAGTTGAGGTCTGATGGTTTTTAAGTTGATGCCTAGGTGTAGGACCAGACACAAACCATAGGAATGTTTATTACTTGTACATACATATATACAAATATATTCCACACATGTGTGTATACATTGGCATGTATTACTTTATGTGGAACATTTATAAAATTATATGTACATACACATACATGCATATCTATATCCAGCTACCCACCCTCACCACTGAGCTGTTACAATTAGCTCATTAGCTCCGTGCTCAATTGTTATTGCTGTTTGGTATAACTACATGATTTTAGTGCCAAAGCCAGACATTTTTTGGTGTAGGATGGACACTGTCATAGATATGTGTATCCTTGTGTGCAGTGTGGAGAGAGCGTTCCTCCCCGTGTGTCAGGTATGCCCTTTACCACAGGGGTCAGGATTTTAAGCAGTGTAAAATCTATGTCTGGAAAACTGTATGTGTTCCTAGTTATTACATATAATATATATGTATAATATATATACATATATATAATATGATTGAAACTTATGAGTACATATATGTTCTTTGAATCTGGCTATATCCTAGCTTTTAGATGAATTAAACAAATCCACTCTCTAATAGGATGCTATTGTAGCCTTAAATGTACCAGTAGCTGCATTCATTAATTAATTTATTTAATTGGTTTATTGTGTTTTTAGTGGCTTCGAAATATGATTTTAATTCCATATGCTCTAGAAGGGTTTTAAAAGTCCAATCATCTTAGATCTGAGATTGGGAGTTGCTTTGTTTGCATTACTAAAGTACAGATAGATATTTGTGGTATAGATGGTGGAATTGGAGTAGGGTTAGAATTGATAACTGCAGCATATCTGTGGAATATTTTAATATCTTTTTAATGAATTAACTGCTTTTTGAGCTATCTTTGTTAATGTGGTTTTGGGACAGAATTGCACAGTATATTTACATTGTAAGGAAATACGTATTTCAGAAAACTTTACATGTTGTAATCTGTAGCTGAAAACCCATAAAATAACTTCCTTTTCCTTTTTTCCTGTATCCTTTCTGTTTCTACTGTTCTTTTTGTTTCTGGTTGTATTTTATATAACAGTTACCTTCTTAAGATTTGATAGTAAATAGCCTATTGTAGTTATACAGTATATTTTGTTTTTCTATTTCTTTGTAGCTAGACATTGGGGGCTGGAGAGATGGCTCAGTGGTTAAGAGCATGGACTGCTCTTCCAGAGGTCCTGAGTTCAATTCCCAGCAACCACATGGTGGCTCACAACCATCTATAAGGGGGATCTGATGCCCTCTCCGGGTGTGTCTGAAGACAGCTACTGTATACTTATAAATCTTTTAAATAAAAAACCTAAGTAGATGGACATTTGGGTACTTCTGCTTCTTAAGTAATGTCAGTAGTATTGCTGTGAATGTGAATATGCAAATACTTATTCAGCCATCTGCTTTCTGTTTTAAGTGTGTGCTCAGAAGTGAAATTACTGAATCATATGGTAGCTATGGAAGTTCTATGCCATTTTTTTTTTTTAAATAGAGGTCACAATAATTTTCAGTCCCTTCAACAGTGCAAGAGATTCTGATTTCTCCATATCCGTACTAACAAATGTTTCTTTCTTATATGTTTTTGTAAGTGTACATGTACACATACATGGGGAAGGCAGAGCCCTACTTTGGTGTTTTCTGCAGGGGCCTTGAACTTAGTTTTTTTTTTTTTTTTTTGAGGCAGAACCTTACACTGGTTTAGAGTTCACTAGATTGAATGCTGACAAGCTAGGGAGCCCCTGTCCTATCCTTGCTTCCCAGTACTCAAATTATAGGTTCATGCAAACATGCCCAAGTTTAAAATTTATTATTGTCTTTGGAATAACATATGTATAAGGTCAGAGTGGATTTTTTTCTCCCATCTTTGGGTGAGTTTCTGGCCATAGAACTAGAGTTGTCAGGGTGCTACAACAGTCACTTTTACCTACAATGCCATCTAGCCATCCCCTTGTCCAGATAAAAATTGTGTGAGTGTGTGTGCTTGTCTTTGTGTTTGTGCACTTGCACATGTGCAAAGAGTGCCCACAAACCTCAGAAGATGTTGGAAGCCCCAGAACTGGAGTTCCAAGCTGTTGTCAGTCACCTAATGTAGGTGCTGGGAACTGACCTGAAGTTCTCAGCAAGAGCAGCAAGTATTTTAATCATGGTACTACCTTGACAGATCTTTGTATAACCCTTTTTATGTGGGTTCTGGAAATTCAGTTCAGATCCGCCTGCTTGTGCAGATACTGATATTGAGAGCTATATCCCTAGCTCTTGTTTTGCAAATAGTAGCTATCCTAATTAGTTTGAAATTATACCTCATTCTAGTTCGTATTTTTATTAATTTGATTATTTATGATATTCAACATCTTTGTACACTGTTGACCCATTGGATCACTATTGGCCTATTGCCTTTTTTCAAATATCTGTTCAGAGAAGTCTATCCAATTTTAACAACCTCTTTTGTTTTATTAAGTAGTAGAATTTGGCGTATATTTCAGATATTACCCCTTTATTAAATATGTATATATGCATATCTATACATGTATATTTACTTTAGACTCTGTATTGTAATTCACTGCTTTCTTTTTCTTTGTGTCAGCACCACAGTTTTGGTTGCTGTTATACACTATATAAATAGTGTTAGATGGCATATTTTTTAGATAAGGTCTTAACTGTATATCCCTGGCTGGCCTGGGACTCTTGATTGGGCTGACATAAAACTCACAGCGATATGCCTACCTCAGGAGAGTGCTGTGATTACAGACATGCACAGAGTTTGCTAACATACTCTGGATTAGGGATTGGGACTTATGTCTACCTCCCCGTCAGCACTGGGACCTCATCTGTCTTAGGACTGTGCAGGCCCTGTGCGTCCTGCCACAGCCACTGTGAGTTCACATTTGCATAAGTCCTGTTGTGTCTAGGGGACACTGTTTCCTTTGATGTATTCTGTCACCACTGTCTCACAGTCTTTCTGCCTTCTCTTCTATAGAGCCCCGAGGGGAGGGATTAGGTAGAAACATCACATTTAGAACTTTACATTTCAAGGTCTCGTTCTCTCTGTACATTTTCAACTTGTGGGTGAAGTACCTTTGATGATGGCTTGGCAAGATCCTGACCTATGAGAATAGTAGAATTTTATTAAGAGTCATTTCATTGCTATAGTCCATAAGCAGAACATCAGTATTTGGTTATCCCTTAGGTGCATGACCTGTCTAGTCTCAGGTTCTTGGCCACCCAAGTAGTGTCAGTCAGGCATGTGCTTCATCTCAAACAGTGGGTCTTAAATAATATGACATAGTGGTTGTTTGACCTACAGACATTGTGCCACTATTGCACCAGAGGATCTTGTAGGCATGTTACCATTGTAGACAGAAGGGAAGCATTTCTAACTGGGTTGTTGTTTGCCTTTTTCCTCTGACAGTATGCTGAGTGCCTTCCAGTACCCTGACCACTAGTCAGCTGGGACAAAGGCTCTAGGTAGACACCGTATTCAAGAAGAAGTTAGTGTTGTCTTCAGCAATAGGGTCTTATTATGTGTTTGTGGAGAGATGCCTTGGCAATAGCATGGTTTGTTTGGGGCTTTCCATGTGCC
This sequence comes from Micromys minutus, assembly GCF_963924665.1. Classification (NCBI taxonomy): domain Eukaryota; kingdom Metazoa; phylum Chordata; class Mammalia; order Rodentia; family Muridae; genus Micromys; species Micromys minutus. Next base: position 95,427,554 of record NC_137970.1, read on the forward strand.
CCTTTGGGCAGTAACTCAATTAGGTATAACCCATTTCTGTACTGGAGGTTTCATTTGGTGGCACAAGATGTCTAGTTGGGGATTTCTCTCCTGTTACTTGGTCATTCTATTTAGATTTCGTTATATATGTATATATTTTAAGAGGATTCTACTGTATTAGGTTTCCATGCAACTCTTTCAATGGCCCTTAGATTTAGCTTCTTATGGTGCTAGGGATTGAATCCAGGGACTTGTGGATGCTAGGTAATTGATCTGGAAGCTTTTGATATAATCTGTTGGGGGAGAGGTAAAAATCAAAATTTGTTTTTTGTTTCTTGAGTAGCATACAAAGTAATGGCAATGGGCTTCATTGTCTCATTTTCGTATGCTTTGTTTTTGGCAAACCATTTTCATTCCCATTCTCTGTGCCCGTACTTATCTATACTTTCCACTCAGTAGTCTGGATCTGAGAGAAATTGTTAGTTTATCTTTCTAATTCTGGATTTTACCTCACTAAATACCATAATTTTCATTTCATTTTCTTGCAAATATTCTGTGAGATTTAGATTTCCCTTGTAATCTAGGTAAGACTTCTTTCATCTTCATCTGCTTGGCCATCAGACTTGCTTTGCCATCTGCTGTTGCTTTACTTTTTCTGTTGAACAAGTAGTACCTAGCAGGAATAAGTTGGCTAGCAGCAAAGCTGTACTGTGTATCATTTACTAGTGTTAACACCAGAATCTCACATAACTTGTTTGAAATTTTATGTTTCGGTCTTAAATTGAAATGTTTATACCCACTACAACACACACTTGTTATTTAGAATGTCCAAACATGTTGGAAGTCATGTTCATGTGGTCCATACTTAAATTAACTAAATTTAATAGACAAAATATATACATGAAGTTTTAGTGAGGTTTCTGGCATTATAACAGAATACCTGAGTATTTGACTTCTAAAGAGAAAAGTTGTATTTTTGTTGATAGTTTTGGAGCTTCTGTCCTTTTGGCTTGTGCTGAAGTAGTACATTATAATGGTAAAATATGACAGGTTAAAACCACTTACCTCCTCATGTGCCTGAAGGCAGAGTACTCTTCTATCAGTGGGTTATTTTGCACATTGAATTTATTGTGTTTTAATTTGCATTCCCTTTGATGACCATTGCCCCAGTGACCTAAAGACCTGTTAATACAACTTTTTACTGCCTTCTAATATTATTACTTGGGTGAGTCCCAAGCCTTAGTTAACACATGGACTTTGGAGCACATTCAAAATAGATCCATGCCCCTACCCTTCCCCAACCAAAAAAGGAGTGGCATTGCCATTTCTTTTCAAAACTTAATATTAACTAATAAATTATTCTTTAGTTACTGTTTCCTCCCCCCCCCTTTATGTCTTTCTCCCTTCCAAATTAGGGTTTCAGTATATATCCCTGGCAGGCATGCAACTTACTGTGTGGATCAGGCTGCTTTTGCACTCACACACATCCCCCTTCCTCTACATTTCTGCTTCTGAGATTAAAGGCATGTACTATTATGCTTGTACTAAGAAGTTACTTTTAAGGTGATAATACTACATGATACAACTAATATTTTCTGTGTTTTAACTTTTATTAGAGCCACGTGATTTCTAGTTCATTGTAGTTCTTACAGCAAACTGGGGATTTTAGCAGACTTGGAATTAAATAGTAAATTTTGTCCAATTGCCAGGTGTACTATGGTGTTCACTTTCATATTGCTAGTCAGATGAGGTAAGGATGATAAAGCTTTTTATGTTTGGCCAACTTCAGTGAAACATAGAAACTATTTTCAGTGCATGGTTCCGGTTTCTGAGATGGGGAGATAAAACAAGTATATATCAAAACCCTATATAAAAACGTTATAATCCTTCAAAAATCAGAAAGTGTACAGTTGAGTATAAGATCATAGAGTTCTGGGTCTTTAGGAATAATTTAGATTTTTTTTTCTTGTTGAACCTATCTCTATAGATACTAAGGCTATAGAGAATTGCAACCACGCTTCTGTGAACTGTTGTAAGAATTATGACTCTTTTGTGTCTTATTAGGGGAGTAAGAGATAGAGGTTCAACAAGAAAAAATATGCTGTTCTTTAAAGACTTTATTTTAAATTCTGTGTATGTGTACCATAGGCATGTCTGGTGCCAGTGGAGGCCACATGGGAACTGGAGTGTAAGAAGTTCCGAATTGTTTGACATGGGAACTAGGAATCAAAACCAGGCCCTCTGCAAGAGCAAATGCTCTTAACTGCTGAGACATTTACACAGCCACATAAAAGTTAGTTTTGAGGTCTTGTGGCTTTTAATGTATTTAGTTTGTCTACTTATTTTAAAATAGCCTGAACATTCTAAGTGTAGATACTGGAATTACTCTGAAGTTAGAAAATGTCATTGATTCTTTGTAGTTTTAAGATATACCTTCTCCAGATTAGTTTCTGTAGTCTAGATCATAAACTACCATCATGAATCTTTATAATTGATCCAGTTTGTAGAACAGAAAATGTATTTGCAAATAGTGTGTATGGTAATTACAATGTGGCATCAAGAATATTCTAGATTCAAATTTTACTATTGGTCAGAGTACATGCCATAGTTGCATAATTTGTTATTCTCTGCAATCTTATTTACTCAGAAGAGTTTGGCACAAATTAGGGAGCCTGGTAGAGGGAATAAAAATATTTTGAAATGAATAAAATTTAAAGGTCATTAATTATCAACTGGCAGCACATTTTTTTCCTTTAAAGGTATGCATATATATTTAATTTAAATTGTTAGCTTCTCATTTCTTACCCTGTATTCTCAATAAATGTATATGACATTTAATCAGATTAAATGGTAGATTTATACAGCTAGGCCCAATAGTAAGGAACATACCTTTGATCCTTTGATCACTTATGAGGAAGTTTCTGTTCCCTGGTCTGGAGATAAAGAGCTCAGTAGAATACTTGCCTATTATGCATTATGTCCTCAGTCAAAATCTAATACTACCAGAAGAAAAGTGTGTTCTCCGCTAATCTACGATTGACAAAGCATAATAAAGGAAATCTTAAGGTAGCTTTCAGTTTTTATATGTTTTAACTTTTTAGCATGATGGACCTAAAGTTAGAATGAATCAGGTTTTAGCAGCGTAGTTTTGTAATTTTCTAGCTTTTAAATTTTCCCACTGACTGCTGGCCTTAAGCTTGGGTTCTTCCTTCTGCTTTAGTCTCTCTGGTACTGGTATGGCAAGCTATGCTATTGTGTCTGGACCTTGTGGAAATTTTGATTTCAGAATTAATTTTTCTTGCATTTACAATAAGATTGTAAGCAGTTTATAGTGTATAGTTTTTAAATGTATCAGATTTTGTCTACTTTGATACAAAGTCATAATATTTTTATTGTGAATGTCTCATTGCTATGGTGGTGTACAGCCACTTAATCCATGGTTGAAACATTTAAGGAATTTGTAATTTTCAGTGCCTATGATGTCAGTGGCAATTTGGAAGAGTGTAAAGGCATCTTAGATATGTTAATAATGACTAGAAGGACGTGACATTAGAGGAGGAGCACTGGTAAGATGACATGGGTCTGCCAGCATCTAGCTGCTGAGAATGTTTAATGATAGACTTAACACACCAGCTGCTTAGGTATTCTAAGGTGTTCCCCAGTAACACATGGATTCTGAGCAACACTGTTAGTCCTGACTTGACAATCTCTGTTTTGACCATTTGGGATTGAATTGAAGGCATTTAGAATAATTATTCTTCAAGGAAAAAATTAAAATTATTCTTATTTTTAAAAACTATCACAAAATGACAGATTTTTTTGTGTGTTTCAATTTGGTGGTACAATTTAAGTGAATTTAAAAAGTCAGTTTCTATAGGTAAGGATATAAAGATTTCTGTCTGTGTATATGCTTCAGTAATTAATTTCTTCATGAGTTCAGAAATGCAAGCTTTTGTTTATGTGTTTGCATGTATACATATGTTGCTGCAGAGTAAATACAAGTGCCTTGCTTCCTAGTGAGACCCAGCCTAAAAAGTTGTTTTTGTTATTAAATTTAACTTATAAGGCAAATTGGAATAACATCCCATAAAGATGCATTAAATATAGATAACTTTGAAATATATGTCCATTAAGATATAAACTCTATATAACTTAGTCTGGCTTTCATCCTCATCATCCTGTTTTAGGCTCCCACCCCCACCCCACCCCATTCCATCTAAGAGATAATACATGCACATATACATATATATATACATATATACACACATATATACATATACACACATATATACACATATATGCACACACACATATATATCTCCACATACACATATACCTTTAGCAGTACAGAAATTGAATTTTTAATATTTTATGCTTTTATTTAAGCATTACATGTTCTTAAGTTCTGATAGAATTAAGTACATTTAAAGAGATTTTGGTGGGCAGGCACTGTAGTGGGAACCTTGAACTTGCTAGGTTTTCCAATCCTCCCAATCTTCATTTTTATTTAGGGTCTCACTTAAGTTGTCAGGGCTGCCCTTGAACTTGATATCCGCCTGCCTTGTGTCTTTGAGTACTGGGATTATAGACCTATGCTGCCACAATTGGCTGAAATTGTTATTTTCTAAGTTTTGTAATGCAAGTCTTTGGGAAAAGCAAATTGTATTTATATAGAGGTGTAGATATTAAAAATGAAAAGGAACATTCTCAGTTCTTCCACTTCTGAGGTTGCCACTGGCAACTCTGTCCACTGCATTCTCTTCTAAATTGCAAAGCAATGTTGCCATTTTTGTTGTTATCATAATTGTTTGGTTAGTTAATAAGTGAACTAGATGATTAAAAATAGCAAAAACTGCTGGGCTTGGTGGCTCACATCTTTACTTCCAGCAGTTGGAAGTTGGCAAGTAGATCTCTGAGTTTGAGACTAGTTTGTTCTAAATAGTAAATCCAGGACAGCCAGAGGTATATAGTGAGACCCTGTCTCAAAAATAATACATATAACCAAAATATATGGAGTTTTCGGTATTTTAGGTCTAAGGGGTATATATTTTCTTACAGAAATTAATGTTCTTTCATATTTTTATATATTTCATTCCATGAGAAATATAATTTTGTTCGGTACTGCTATTGAACAATAACACCACAGTGTTTGCTTGTGCAGTGCTCAGAGGTTCGGTGACAGAGCATAGATGGATAGTACATATTTCTGACATCTTACCACCCTAATTTCCTGAAGTGTTATCTGAGAATTACGCCTTTACAATTCCCTTAAAATATCAAATATCCTTTCTTTTAAAACATTAATAGTATATTAGAAGACAGATATATTTTATATGTAATGATGAACAGTATATTAAACAGTTCTTTAGGGTACAGTATTAAAACTGGATTAAAGTTTAAAGGTCTTAGAAAGGGGACAGTGGTTTAGCATATGAGGGAGACCATACTTAATAGTAGGTATATTTTAAATTTTACAACCTGAAGACTTTCCAGATAACACCCAGCCCTTTTCCTTCTGTCTGTTTTATTGGAAAAGGTCATTAGAATTTCAAAATAATGGTATATTTGAACATTTATAAAGATACATTGAACTTTACCTATTTCAGAATTATTTTTGTTTGTACATCTATTTGCCTGTATGTGTGTAGGTATATGTAGGTGTTGGTGTGTGCATGCATGGCATGATGCATATGTGGAAGTCATTTGACAGTTTGAGAAAATTAAGTTTTCTCTTTTCACCATGCGTGTCCTAGGGATTGAATTCAAGTCATTAGGTTTTGCAAAAGGTGCTTTTACCAACTGACACCAACTTAGGAGCGCTCATCTACTTTGGGTGACTACCAAGCACTTAGATTCTTTTTCAAAAGAAAAAAAAAAAAACAACAAAAACAAGACCTAAGACCAAAAGCTATAAAAGGTCAGGTGCGGTGGTATATATCTATAACCCTAGTACTTGGGAAATGAGGCAGGAGGACCAAGAATTCATGTTCATCCTTAGCCACAGAGGGGGAGTAGTGTAGGATACATGAGGTACTGTCTCAAAAAAATAAAACAACAAAAGCAGCTCCATAGCTGCTTGATGTCTCAGCAGGTAAAGGACTGTGTACTCAAGGCTGAGGAATTGGGTTTGATCTTTAGAACCTACATTAAGGTGGAAAGAGGTGACTTCACAAAGAAGTCCTTTGACCTCTACATGTGACACTCTGATTGCTATATGCACTAATAAATAATAAAGAAGACTTTACATTTTATATTCTTAAGAAATTTAGGGCTTAGCTTCAGCCTGTTGTTCTGTACTCTTTGTTATATAGCAGTCATTTTGATAGCAGATTATTCTTCATTTAGGAGATATACCTATGATCTTCCAAGCTACAAGTGATCCTTTTCTCATGCCCAGACTTATACTCATTTTGGTAACAAGTGTCTCTCTCTCTCTTTTTTTTTGTTTGAGATATGTTATTATCTAGCCTAGCCTAGCCTGGCCTCAGACTCATGGAGCTGAACTTGTAGGTGTATATACCATAGTAGCTAGCTACAAGTAGCATGCTTACATTCTTCTGACTTGTTTTTATTTGTTCTGTAAATGCTAAAAAGTTTTAGGCACTTTAAACTTAAAAGCATGATTTAAACCTTTTTTTAGGGTCTTCAAGACTTTAGTAAGAACCACATTCTATTTATTTTTAGTGTATATTTATTCTTATGTGTGTGATATTTATGTTTTATGTTTTATGCATATATACACATGGGTTTACACATGCAAGTTTGTATATGCATGCATACATTGATGGACAGGGCCTGGGGAGTGCCAAGTTAAACAATAGTTTAACAAGACAATTTAAACAAAATTATGTTATAAAATATTCGTTGATGTATTACTACTGTAGATCTGTAAGCCAAATGGAAGAAAACAAAATACTTGAGACTCTAGGGAATTTAGCTTTTGAGTATGAATATTTCTTGATGTTTGTGGTGTATTTATAATGAATATGTCATTTTCTTTTTAAAGGAACTGTCTTTCCTAGAGGAAGCACATTGTCATTTTATTTACATAAATATATGAATATATTTCTGACATTGGGGTGATCCAGAAGATGATAAAGAAATGATAGCAGCTCCAGAAATACCAACTGATTTTAATCTACTGCAGTAAGTATTTTGTATTGCAAAAACATTTAGATATCTCTTTTTTTTCTCACATAGTTAAAATAGTAATTTTGATTGTTTAAATTGCTTCTCCATGGGATCTTAATATATAAATTAGCACATATGTTTTGAAAGTTGTTTATTTTCTTAAGATTTATTATTTATATGAGTACACTGTAGCTGTCTTCAGACACAGCAGAAGAGGGCATTGGGTCCCATTACAGATGGTTGTGAGCCACCATGTAGTTGCTAGGAATTGAACTCTGGAATTCTAGAAGAGCAGTTAATGCTCTCAACTGCTGAGCCATCTCTCCAGCCCCCAAAGATATTTATTTTTAATTTGTGCTCATTTAATTTTATTTTTAACACTTCTGTAATATTTTAGATCTATTTTAAAACTTACTCATGGTACAATTTACTAATTTTTTACAAATTATTATTTTATTTTCAGTTATATGTTATATATCTGTATGTGAGTATATGCATGAATATGCAGTTGCCAATTAGAGCCAGAAGAGAGCATCAGATTCCCTGGAGCTAGAGTTACTGGAAAGTGAACACTACAAGCAGCTCTACATGCTTTTAACTACTGATCCATCTCTCCAGCCTCCACTATTATTTTTTTAATGCGCAGTTCGGAATCTATTGTTGGTTTTGTAGTATGCCTTAGTTACTGTTTTCTTGCTGTGAAGAGACATCAAGTCAGTGGGAATTCTTATGGAAAAAGCATTTAATTGGAGTTTTAGAGGGTTAGTCTAGGATAATCATGGCAGGAAGCAGGCTGGCATGGTGCTATCACAGAGGCTGAGATCTTTACATCCTGATTTGCAGTCAGAAGTGGTGGGGGGGGGGGCAGACAGATACTGATTGACTGCATCTGGGGTAGGCTTTGAGGTTTCAAAAGCCTTCATTGGCACACCTCCTCCAACCAGGCTACATCTCCTAATCTGTCTCAAACAGTGCTAGTAACTGGGGACCTCTGTGCCTATGTGGGCCATTATCCTTCAAACTACTACACAGTATTAGTTGTTTTGAGGAAGAATATAGGGATTATTAAAATGTTAAATCATTCGGTTAGTAAGGAATGATTCCATACATTAGTGTTTAGATTGTAGTCTCAATTCTAGTTATTGAATGAAATAAGACATCTCAATTATCTATTACAAAAAATATATTGCATACTGGTCTAGAAATGATGTTTCAATGCTTGACCACCCATCCATCTACCTCTCCATTTCCCCATTCTGTCTTTAAAGTTACCTACACTCTTAAGGCTGGAGAGATGGCTAGTGGTTAAGAGGACTTACTTGCAGAGCTTCCATGTTTGATTCTCAGCACTCACATGGTCACTTAACAACTATCCGTAGCTCAGGTTCTAGGTGACCTGACATCTTCTTTGGGCAGCAAGCACACACCATGGCACAAAAACAAACATGTTCATAAAAACACTAACACTGGGGTGGCGGATAAGGGAAGAATTGTAGCTCTTGAAGTATTTTCTTTTTACTGGGAGGAAAGTGCACGTCACAGTGTTTGGATAGTAAGTTGAAGGATAGCCAGAACTATATAATGAGACATTGGTATATCTGGCCTATACAGTGAGACCCTGTCTCTGTAGGCGTCATTTTATGTGCATGTGTGTGCTATGTAAGTAGGGATTTTGTTTTTTGTTTGTTTTTGTTTTGTTTTTGAGACCAGGTCTAAAAAAACTATGTAGCCCTGGCTGGTCTACAGCTTAACAGAGATCTGTCCACATTTGCCTCTCAAGTGTTGAGAGTAAAGATGTTGCACCAGTGTCCCTGTGTGTAGCAGCTGTTTTTATATCAAACAATAATTTCATGAGGTATCTCAGTTAAAAGCAAGACTTTAAATTGCTCAATAGATCTCTTTAGCATACATGTAATCTCCTGTTATTCTTTATGAGGCTTGATTTAGTAGAAAATATTTGATGGGTAAAACTGTTGACTGAGCATATAGATATGTTCTACATGGCAGCCAGTTTCTACTTTGTTAGTAGGTGTCTTCCTATTTTTAATACTCTTTGGTGGAGATTATGCGTGTCTTGGGTATTTTTGCTAATAGTTGGATTCAAGGTTTCGGGATTAAAACCAGGGCTTCATATGTACTTATTAAGTATTGAGTTATATCTGAAGCCTCTAAAATGATGGAGCCTAGGCTAGCTTTAAGTTCACTGTGTAGCTGAGGATGACCTTGAATTCTCTGCCTTATTTCTCAAATGTCTGGGTTACAGGCATATACTACCTTGCTCATTTTTATGCATTGCTATGGATTGAACCCGGGAATTGTAAAAAAGTAGTCTGCTGAGTTACATTTTCAGCCCAAACTGTGATATTTTCATTGCACTGTATATTTACTATGCTTTAAGGTTCCTAAAGGAAACCAGCATTTTTACAGGGACATATTCAAATCTTGAATTCATTTTTGTTAAAGGAGATACTGAACTAGGGTTAGTGGTGCATACCTGTGATCCTAGCACTTATTAAGTAGAAGTAGGAAGATTGGGAGTTTGATATCAGACTGGGCTACATAATGAGAGCCTGCTTACAAAAACAAACCCTTCTTCTAAGTAGCAAATTCTTGTTAAAGATAGGACAATATATTAGAAAATGGAAGGAATTAACACAGATATGCCTGCTTTAAGGAGCTCCTATTTTACAGTTACGAAGCAAAAAGTATGCAATTTCTTAGGCACATCAAATTTGAAGATTATCAACAAGTTTATATGTAGATTAGTTAGTGTATTGATAGAGAATGCTTAAAATAATATGGATCTGCTATAGGATAATGGATAACAAGAATAGACTGGAGTAGAATAGGTCCTGGCTGTTGTGAAAATTCCTTTGTAGTGTAGGCTGGCCTTGAACACACGTCTGCCTGCTTTTGGCTCACAAATTTAAAATCCTAAGCAAATGTTTCCTGTTATGTATAGAGTTTGGGACTTGATAAATATTTCTTTTTTTCTTTTTCTCATTTTTATTGGATATTCTCAGTATTTATATTTCCCCACTGTCCCATCCCCATTTCCCCTCCACTTGTCTTCATGAAGGTGTTCATTCTCCCAGCCACCCTCTCCACCTCAGCACTTTGGCATTCCCCTACACTGGGAAAATGTGCCTTCACTGGACCAAAGGCCTCTCCTCAGAGCATTGATGCCAGACAATGCCACCTGGGAGTCCTGGAGAGTTTGTTTAGTTGATAATGTTGTTCTTCCCATTCTATTTGAGTTATTTAGAAGAAAGAGCTGGAATTAAAAGTATGTGTCACCACCACTGCCTGGCAGTAAAATAGTTTCCCTGAGTATGGTCCTTGTATTAGAAAGTGGAACTAACCATCACATTTTTTAGCTATTCAGTTTCATATCGAGATGGGTGGGTGGGTGGGTTGGTGGGTAGGTGAGCTCCCTCATAGAAATGGGGAAGGGGGAAAAGAAGGGGGGGGTGCGGAGGGGAAACCAAAAAGGGTTAGAATATTTGAAATGTAAATAAATGAAACAACCAATAAACATTATCAAAACATAAATGATGAGAAAAACTGATGTCTTAGTACTCTTTGTAATTGGTCAGTTTTATAGTATGTTAGGTAATGTTCTAAAGTATATTTTGTGAAAGTATATAAATTACTTTTCTTATTAAATTTCTTCTTTGCCTTCTTCGTACATGTACATAGTGAGTTCCTCCGTTTCCCCCTTACCACTCCTGCCATCTCATCCTCTTCCCCACAGGACGCTGTTCCACATCCACAACTTCATTTTGTTTGTGAACTTTTGATTTATAATGAGTCAACCATGTCTTTCTTTTTAAATAATGTTAAAAAATTGGAAACATCATCTACATTTCTAAGGAAGATTTAAAATGTTTGCTTATCTTTTTGTCACAGGGAGTCAGAAACCCATTTTTCTTCTGACACAGATTTTGAAGACATTGAAGGAAAAAATCAGAAACAAGGCAAAGGCAAAGTATGTATCATTGATGTGATTTCATTTTTTAACATGTATGTGCACGCATGCCTCAGTGAAAGAAGTTTATCCTTCAAATTTGGCTTGGTTTGGGGTCTCAATTATGTGGCAGACCTGAGTTTTTATGTGTTGAAACTAAATAGCTTTTGTGGGTATCTGTATATAGTTTACTATTGTTGAACTTATTGAACATTATTGTTTCTAATAGGTAATCTTATAAAGAATAATGATATGCTAAGCAAAATGTGGCATGTCAACTCAAAATTTGATTTCCCAATAAATCAATGATGTTATGTTGAAATGTTGTATTACCTCAAATATAAACTTAAAATACCTAAACTTCTTCTATTGATGCACCCTGGATGTGTAATATATAACCAAGTTATATCTATTGGATTATTAGACCTGTGAACATAATGTTAAAGATGAATCTAACAAAGTTAAGTTTTTAGTCGGAAGAATGAATTATAGAATTAGTTTTGCTTAAAATACATGGAACCAAAGGGAAAGACCATGTTATACCCTAAGTTCCTCTAAAGTGGTGTGTGTGTGTGTGTGTGTATGTGTGTGTGGGTGTGTGGTGTAACTTTTTTAACTTTACAGAGCCATTGCTTTAGGTAAGGTATTAGAGGCCAGATGAATGATTTATTATAACAGTAACAATAAATACATTTTAACATTATTCTTTGTGTATTTTAGGTACTGTGCTAACAGTTGTACACATGCACATATATACACACATACATGTGTGTATGCATATAAAATCTAGTTTAATATCAGATTAAGTTATAAAGTTGAGTTTGGAGCGGTGGCTCAGTGCTTACAAGTATGTACTTCTTTTCTGAAAGACCCCAGTTTGATTCCCAGAGTCAATGTCTTGTGACTCATAGGTGACTTCGGAGGAATCTCATGCCTCTGGCTACTACAGGCACTGTGTGCTCATACACACCCACAGGAGTACACACAGTTTAAAGAAAGTTTTGAATATAATTTTTGTTTGTTTTATAGAAAGAAACTGAAGTATAAAGACAGTCAATTGTTTCCTTTCCTGGTAGCTTCCTATGCTACCTCCAAAAGCCTTTTATAAAAGGGAGGTTTTTCTTTATAAAACCATACCCAGGTTAGCATTTATTAATATTACTATTTATTAAGCCTCCTCTCCTTCTCTCTGAGACAGAGCCTAAGTGTATCCTTGAAAATATTTTGTAGCCAAGGCTGGCTTTTGGTCCTTTTTTACAGTGTTGGGATTACAGGTCTATGTGACTGCCTCAAGCTTCACTTCCTGTATATCCCTTATTCTTGAAGCATTTTAATTGTACTATTTTTTATAGTGACCAAGCATATTTACACACATGATACCCCGTTTGAAAGTACTTGATTTTGAGTTAATATTAACATTTAAAAAACCCATTTAAATGTATTCCTTGTAGTTTTTTTTAGCCTTATCTCTCTGAAATTCTTTTACTTGGTGCAAAATCCTTTATTCTCAGTTACTCAGGAGGCTAAAGCAGGTGGACTCCTTATTTACTTCAAGTCCTGCCTAGGAAATAACAGCAAATCCTGTCTCAAAATGATAATGAAATGGACTGGCAATGTAGCTCAGTGATAAGTGCTTGCCTCACATTAGTGAGTTTCTGAGGGCATCCCCTTTACCACAGAATAGCAACACCAAAAAGAAGTGTTGAACAATGAAAACCCCAAACCAGAATATGTTGTTCGTGGACTACTGAAGGAGAAAGGACCCTCTATAAAATACGTTGCTTTTTTAAAAATAAAGATAATAGTTTATATTTGAGTATGTTGTTAGGTAATGAAGAAATAACTGGATAAGTTGGCCTGTGGGCATGTCTTGGGGTAATTTTTTGATTGTTAAATGATATAGGGAAACCCAGGGACCCATTTTGGGTGATATTCTTCCCTAGGTAAGAGTTTTTGAGCTGTGTAAAAGAAGAGAAAGCCAGATGAGAGCAAGCAAGGTTGTGCTAATTTCTTTTGCTTGAATTTCCATCATGCTGTCCCTGACATCATAGACTGTATCCTGAATTTTGTAAGCCAAATAAAGCCTTCTTTAAGTATTTTATTTCCACAGCAATGGAAATCAAAACTAGAACAGTGGCCCATAAAGCCAGATATTTAGAGTTAACTTTATAGACAGTTTGCTGACCTTTGCTCTCTAGATCACAAAAATGTATACCTCTAAAAGGAGCAGTAAAATTAACGCATGCAGGACTCTGTAATGTTTCCTTTCAAGATTTTATTGTGGCACTAGCATTTTAAAAATGAGTTAGAGGGGTTGGAGAAATTGCTTAGCACTTAAAATTACTTGTTTGCTGTTCTTTCAAAGGACCAATGTTTGATTCCTAGTATCCACATGGTGATTTACAGCTGTCTGGAAGTTGAAGTACAAGTTCCAATACCATTTTCTGCTCTCCCTCGACTAGGTACACACGGTACACCAACATACATGGAGGCAAAACGCTCATACATACATAAAAATGAGTTAGGGTAAAATGGTTGATTACTATTCATTGGTAGCATACAAATGACTTATACAAGATCAAGTAATACCAGATCCCTGCATGGATGGAGAAGGGGTGATGAGCTATGATGTTGCTCTTTTGTCTGAGGAGCTTTTGGTGATTACTGCAGGCAAAGGGAGACTTGGGTTTCTTCAGGATTTGGCTCCTGAGAGGCTACCCATGCGCCAGTATGTTTTCCTATTCCCATGCAGCATTAAGTAGACTCCTTTATTTCAGAGTGTGGGGGATATGGATAAAAGGATGGAGAGAACAGATGAGGAAAAACAGGAATAGAGGAAACATTAAAGGGTTGGAGATGAGAGTGAATTTGAACAAAATATACATGTATGGAATTTTCAATGGAAAGAAAATGTATTAGAAATGGCTTTTTTCCCTTTATCAAGGTATAAAGATTATAGGAGTGCTATGAAAAAGTTAGATAGTTACCTTAACATTTTTATTTAAGTACACACTTATTTATTGTGTATACATATGTATGTGCACAATGGGGATGTGACTGCTTCCTGTGGAAGTCAGGACAACCTGTGGGAGTTGTTCATTACTGTCATTTGAATCTTGGGGATTGAATTTAGGTCATCTGGCTTGGTTGGCAGAGTGACCATATGAGCCATTTCTCACTGATTCAAGAAACTCCTACTCCCAGTACTGACAGATTCCTTATAAGTGAATTTCATTTTTCCATAGTTATTAATTCTCAGCATGTTTAATATTTGGCCCAGGTCAAAAATGAATTTTATAACTTTATCTCCACTCTCCACAAACCCTGTGATGATAGCACTGTATTGATGAGCACTGGCTGTTCTTGGAGAGGACCTGGGGGTTTGCTTCCTGGTACCAACTGTTTGTAGCTTAACTTTTGTGGAGATTAATACTGTCTTCTGGCCTCTGGGCATGCATACATATATGTGGCCAAAATTCTCATATACGTAAAATGAAAATTTGAAAAAGAATATTTCAGTGACTTATACACCTGTCAGTAGGAATTCAGATAGATTGTTGAACTAAGTTTGAGTTACTTTATAAGAGGTTATTCTAGCTGCCCACTCAATTCTGAATCTTAGCATAGCATGGTAGACTAAGAAAACTTGATGAGATATTTTTGTTTTTGTGATGTTTTTCAAACTATTGATGAGTGCTTTTAATGTTGTGATAGGACATTTTTCACAACTATTAAATCAAATTTAGTATATTTAATTCTAAGAGATTTAGATCTAAATGGCATTTGCTGAATTTTTTCTCATAGAAGTGGTAATTATATCAATTATTTTTTACTTTATTATGTGCTGAGTATATTTAAAAATATTTTCTGTTTTCATAATCACAGAAACACTGTGAGGTAGGCATAGTTAGATCTTCCACCTTACAAACTGGAAAATTATTTTTTTCTTTTAGTTCCCCTTTCCCCCCCTCCCACTTTCCTTCCCATTCTTTGCTTTTATCTTTCTCATTTCCTCTCCTCTCCTTTCTCAGATTGACCTTGAATTTGTTATTTAGCTGGTCTTGAGTTCCTCATCCTTTTGCTTCTTGAATGCTGGAATTCTAAACATTTGCTACTAGTCTCAGATGGGAAAGAAGTGTGTGGACTAATGTATTGATAAGCAACTTGTCCAAAATCACTCAGCTAATAGGAGTAGAAATTTGGGTCCTATAGTTTGTTATCTGAGGTTATGATCTACTGCAATATAATGAGTTTGATGGAAAACAAAATAGAGGCTATAATTATCATGTAACTTTCTTATATGGATTACCTATATATCAAATTTAATCATGTTATAATTATTAATTGCTTTCTTTGCATTTTTGTTTTGAATTCTTAAGAATAGTGAGAGTAATATACATTAATAAACTTCTGTTTGTTGTTTTTACAGACTTGTAAAAAGGGCAAAAAGGGTCCAACAGAAAAAGGTAAAAGTGGAAATGGAGGAGGAAAACCTCCTTCTGGTCCAAACCGAATGAATGGTCATCATCAACAGAATGGAGTTGAAAACATGATGTTGTTTGAAGTTGTTAAAATGGGCAAGAGTGCTATGCAGGTAACATTTGTGATGGTCTTTGAAACTCTAGTAACATATAAAGTGCTGGCCTGATTTTTCCTTTCTTTAAAAGTTAATTCTTGTTATACATTCTTCCTCACCTCCCATGTGTGTGCTTGTTTTTGTCTTTGTCATCTGGGTGTATATGTACATGCATGCATATGCTCCATGGTGTGTGTATAGAGAGGTTAGGGAATAGTTTGGTGAAGTCATTTTCCTCCTTCCATCTTTATGAGGGCTTGGAAGAGCAAACATAATATGGCCAGACTTGCTTGATAGGTGCCTCCACCCACAGAGGCATCTTGCTGGCCCTCTTTTCATTTTCATTTTGTTCATTATTATTGTGTCTCACTATGACATGTCTGTGTAAGTGTCATTGTGTGCATACCATGATCTACGTGTGGATGCCAGAGAGCTTTTAGTAGTCTGTTGATTTTTCCCTATACTCTGGGTTCCAAAGATTGGGCTCAGGTTGTTAGGTTTGCATGACAAGCACTTTACTCATTGAACTGTTTCACTTGCCCTTCCTTGTTTTTTCTAATTGTGTTTTTAAAAAATACAAAGCTATTTATGTATTTATAAAATCTTTTATTGCTGGTTGCTGGGACTCCAACCCAGAGTCATTTCTATTCTAGGCAAGTATTCTAACCACTGTACTAGGCCTTTATGTCTTTGTATTTGTGTATGTGTGTTTTCTTTGTGCTTGAACTCAAGGTCTTGTACAAGTTCTCTACCATCTAACCACAATTTTAGCTTAGTGTTGTGTCTTGAGTCAGTTTTGATTGCTTTTTGTAAGTTTTAATAACATTAGGTGAGAAGTTTATTTAGCTGCCATTTACAAATGAAGTCTTAGAGGCTAAAGAGATGTTTAGTGGTTAAGGGCACTTACTATTCTTGCAGAGTGTCTTAGTCAGTGTTCTATCCATGTGAAGAGAAACTGTGATCACAGCAACTATTATAAAAAAAGCATTTATTTGGGGGTTGCTTACAGTTTCAGAGGTTTAATCCATTGTCCTCATGTCAGGGAGCATGGCAGACACTCACTGTACCTGAGAGCTCTACATCTGGATAAAGGCAGCAGGAAGTGAGAGACACTAATCCTGGCTTGAGCACATGACACCACAAAGCCCACCAGTGATGACACACTTCCTACAATAAGGATAAACCTCCTAATAGCACTATTCCCAATGAGACAGGCATTCAAATCTTATCAGCCTATAAGAGCCTTTCTTACTCAGAACACTACAGAGAACTTGGGTTCAATTCCCAGCACTCGCATGTTGATTTACAAATGCCCTTAGCTTCAGTGTCAGGGGATCTGAAGTTATTTTCTGACCTGTTGCCATTATATGTACATCATTTACATACATAGATAGCCTCAGGTATACACACACATAAAATTTAAAAAAATTAAAATAGATTATGGTTGATGTCTTAGTTACATTTCTGTTGCTGTGACAAAAGACCTATCACTGAGGTAATTGAAAAAAATAATTTAGGGCTCATGGTTCCAGCAGGCAATAGAGACTATCATCACCATGGCTCGGGGAATGGTGGCAGGCAGGCAGACAAGCATGGCACTGGAGTGGTAGTTAAGATCTAACTGAAAATTTAAAGCTCACTTCTCATACATACCTCCTCTGACAAGGCCACACCCTGTAATATGTAGCCATTCGTGCTTTAACAATTTCATAAAACTAGGAATATATCAGATCAACTTATCATTTAATTTATCTTCTATACTTTAATATAGTTACATTTAGTGCTTAGAAGATTTGATATTTAATATTTTAAACTACACTTGACTTTTTGCTGCCATCTTTGTATATATTTTATTTAGTTACTCTCTAGTTTAAAAAGTACTCATCCGTTAAGATTTTCTTTTGCGTTAGTTTTATTAAATGGGACATGTTATACTCATCAGTATTGCATTCCATTTCATTATTTTCTTGTTTTATTGTTCTTTTTCTTTATAATTCTTTGCTTTATATCAACCAAAAACATTAATGGGCAGGGACACACACACACACACACACACACACACACACACACACACACACACACACACACACACACACACACCTTGTATTCCAGAACAGTTTTAAAGACTTGGGAACTATGCTTCTAAATGATCATGGTTGTGTGATGTATTCTTTCATTCATCATTCTGGAAAGATGCTTCAATTTTATTGGTTAACATATAAGCTGCTATATTGAAAATGACTTAAATGTAGGCCCATTACTGCAATAAATACCTGACATGATTAACATAAAAGTAGGGAAAGTTAGTTTGAGGCAATTTTCTAAGTTTTAGGTCTGTGCTTGTCATCTGTCCTTTTTGGGGCTAGGATTATGTGTTATGTCTTATTGGGGAGGAACAGGCGATAAACCCGTTATCTGAGAGGAAGATACTTGTCTTGTAT
Organism: Micromys minutus; assembly: GCF_963924665.1. Lineage (NCBI taxonomy): Eukaryota > Metazoa > Chordata > Mammalia > Rodentia > Muridae > Micromys > Micromys minutus. Next base: position 95,445,648 of record NC_137970.1, read on the forward strand.
AATTTCCTTTGAGGATGTGCCTCTAACTGCCTGAGGCTCCCATTAGGTCCTCAAACATTGAAGTTTCTACTATTCTCTGATAAGTCCAAGTTGAGGACTATGCCTTTAACATTTAACACATGGAACTTTGCATGGGGAGTGAACATTCCTGATCCAAATTATAGAAGTAAGAAATTTTTTTAAGGCTTAATTTTAGTGGTTTTTAGATATACACAGAATTGTAAAGCTTTCATTATAATTTAGTGTTAGAGCATTTTCAATCTCTCAGAAAGAAAGCTTATATCCCAGAAAGTTATCATTTCTTTATCCTTTCCCAGATCTCTAGGCTACCACTAATCAATATACTCTGTATATCTTTACCTAAGTTCCTTATGAGTAATTTCCGTTATTTAACTATAAAGGTTTGTCCATGTTGTAGCATGTATTGTGAATGTTCCTATGGTTGATCTGAGCTTCCACTATTTTGTTACACATTCTTACATTCAGTTTGTCACAACTTCTGTTTTGAAGTGTTGTGCAAGTGTTTGCTTAGAAATATGCTTTAATTTCTCTTGAGTAATATATACCTGAGTGTCAAATTGCAGTGTCATATGCTAACTCTATATTTAACTTTTTTAGGAGTTGCCAAAATATTTTCCCAAGTGACTACCATTTCACATTCCCAGAAGCAGTCAGTGTTTTAGTGTTTCATCTTTCCATAGCTTTCCCAATGCTCCTTACTCTAGGGTTTAAAACTATAATCATTTTAGTAGGCATGAAGTGCTATTTTTATGTTTAAAATTCTTTAAAAATTTTCCTCTGTATTAAACATCTTTTCATGTGTTTATTGTACTTTTTATTGCCTTTACAGAACTGTGTATGTTCAGTTCTCTGTCTCTTCCTGTCTGTCTCTATTATCTATCTCTATCTGTCTATCCTCTGCATGTGAGTGTACCAAGTGCATACCTGGTGCCCTCTAAGGTTAGAAAAGAACATTGGATCTTCTAGAGTTACAGTTGGAGTTACAGACCCTGTGGGTGTTAGAAACAAAACCCACATCTTCTGGAAGAGCTTTATCCTGTCTTTAAAAAAACATTACTTAGTAATGAAGGTTTTTTGTTTTGTTTTGTTTTTACATATTTTATGTACAAATATCTTGTCAGATAATGTGATTTTAAAACACTTCCTCCCTTTCTGTGCGTTATCTTTCACTTTCTTGATGAAGCTTTTGAAATATAAGAAAGTCATGTTCAATTTTCTTGTGTTTATACCTTTATATTGGTCTATTATGTTTTCTTTTAGGAATGTTAGTTTTTGCTTCTTTTATCTATCCGAGTCAAATAGTATAAGTTTGACAAAACAGTGTCCAACTTCATTTATCCAGTTTTGCCTGGGTTGTCTGTTGACCCATTTCCCAAAATGAATTGACTCAGGATCTTTGTTGAAAAATTTTATGACTATGCATATTTAGAGTTTTTTCTGGGGAATATATGTTATTGCACAAATCTATATTTTTCCACTGTTGCCTTTGTAGTTGGTGTGAAGTCATGAAGCTTAAGTCTACCAGAATTTTTCTTTTTTATGCATCTGTGTGTATGCACACATGTTTTCATATTTGTGCAGGGACACATATATGACTTAAATGTGTGCTTACATGTGTGCATTTATCTCCATAGCTCTCACCTCTACTTTCTTTTTGGACCTCTTTTCCATATCTGGGTCGATGGAAGACTTTCTTGGCAGTGCAGTCAGTCTCTGACTAGTCCCCATTATGATGATTGTAAAAGCCAACCAGCATATTTTTAGCATCAGTCTCAAAATTACACTTACCTACCAAGAAAGCACTGTTTAAGGGTTCAGGATCACAGACCTGCAGAAGATCTCTGGACGAGGTCTCAAATGTGTGCCTCTAAGTTTGATGTTTCACCAGAACAAGGTTATTACATGAGGGTACTTGTACAAAGCTGTTATCCACAATACCAATCATAGGCAAAAGCTGGCTAAAGCCTCATTCCATGTCTTTGGTCATACTCCCCTAAGTGCTCCCAGGTATTTACTTTCTTATACAGAAAATTTAAGGATAATATATTTCCTAGGATATTATTAATATCACAGAGAAACAAATACACTTTATAAAAATTAAACTTTTAGATTTGTTGGGGGAAGGGTGGCTTGAGACGGTTTCTCTGTAACCCTTGGCTACCCCAGAAGTCACTCTGTAGACCAGGTTGGCCTCAAGCTCTTGAGATCTGCCTCTCTTTGTCAGGCGCTGTGACTGAAGCTGTGTAACACCACTGCCTGGCAAATTTTTATATTTTTTAATGTGTGTGTTTGTTTGCACATGTGTATTCATACAAGTTTGTACCTGTCTTGATAAAAAACATAAAATACTGGTATGACACTTGTAAAAAGGAATCTTTTTTTATATAAAATTTGAGGGTGATACTTTCTAGAATATTATTAATGTCTCCAAGACATAATTATAGACTATGGGATAGAATGCTGTAATAAAGTTTGTGGTTTCAGAAATTTTTAATTGTTTAAAAGTTTGTGTATGTATGGGTGTGTTTGCACATGTTTGTATGTTATGTCTTTCCTGTGGTCATCATTTTATAACTTGTGGGGGCTGGAGCTCTTTCCTTAATATTATCTGTGTCTTAGGGATTGAACTCAGGTCTTTAAGTTGGGCAACAAGGATAATTACCGGCTGAATTATCTCATTGTCGTAGTTTCCTTTTAAAATAATAAATGAGTAGAGAGGAGTTGATTGTTTTCTGTTATCAAGACAGATATTTATTGAATTTAGTTCTTTAAAATTAAGATTAAACTTTCAACTTAAAATATGAATATCTGTATTAATGTGGCACTCTATACTATCGAATTTTATAAAAATGACTTTCCTTAGAACTGTTTCTTAAACAATCATTTTTTTTCTCCTGTTCTAGTCGGTGGTAGATGATTGGATAGAGTCATACAAGCATGACCGAGATATAGCACTTCTTGACCTTATCAACTTTTTTATTCAGTGTTCGGGCTGCAAAGGTAAAATATATTTATTTTAGAATCATAAGTTCTCAAATAGCCACTTCGAGAAATGTTATCCCTTCTCATGAAAAATAATGTCAAGGTAGTGAATTATTTATATTATATCTGTGTAAAATATATAAGGAGAAAAGCAAAGAACAAAGAGAAAGTCTGTTAACAAAGGTATATTCACTGTGAAATTTATCTAAATACTTAGCAATTTATAATGTTTATTGCATTTTATTAGATTCCCTAATTTTTGCATCTGGTTTAGGATAAAGAAATGGAATGAGGGGAAGGGGATAAATAATGGGATAGCGTCAGATGGTATGTTATTGAATAATAGAGTGTAAGGGTTAAAGCCCATAAATAGCAGGCTGTAGTAAAATTGCCCTTTATAGTCGGTTTCAAATTGTATGATGTTTTTACTTAGTGCAAAAATATTTTTGAAATATTTTGAAATTGGAGCACAGAAAGAACAAAATGCAGGGAAAAAGCTCTTTAGGACGTACTTTTAGGAATGCAACAGAATAATTTGAATTGGTATCTCATACATACATTCTCATTTTGATCATCAGTAAATGAGTCAGTCAAGATCATGGGCAGCTTGTGTTTTCTCCTTTTTCTCTGACACATTATCACAGGTAACTAGGTAGAAATACTTTTGTACTTTTAGGGCAATTAGATTTTAAATGAGAATATCGCCTGCACTGTGAGGATCGGAACTCAGGAATGAAAGATAGGCTTAAGATAGAATAAAAAGTTAAGTGTGTGGCCCCTTCTATCTTTCTCTCTCCCTCCTCTACACCCTTGGAGAGTTCCCATGGAGACTTCCCTTTCTTTGGTCTTTGGGGCCAGTGAACTGGCAAACCCTAGAGCAGCCTACCTTTAATATAATCTAATCTGGTTTAAATTAGCTCTTTTCACTAATGGCAGAGAAATAACCTATCATCAACAACCAAACCAGAGCAATCGAAAGCAAACCAAACATAAAGAGTAGACCCAGGGGTCCGGGTTACTTGACTCTGGTCTTTTTTTGGAGTTCCTGTTCCCTTCAGGGCCTTCAATCCTTCCCCTAGTCTTCCACAAGAGTCCCTGACCTTCATCTACTGTTTGGCCCTGGGTATTTACATTTGTTTCAGTTATCTGCTGGGTAAGAGACTCTAGGGGACAGCTATAAACCAAGGCCCAGCACATATATAGCAGACATGCAGCTCAGTCTCTATGTGGGTTTCCCATGTGGGGTCTGTCCATAAAGCTGTAGCCTAACTTTGGAATCAATTCCCCAACAGTAAGGCCTGTTTGTCTCAGAGGGAGAGAATTCACCTAATTTTGCATAGACTTTGCCAGGTTGGGTGCATACCCAAGAGTCCCCACCCACTCAGATGAGAAGGAGACGTGGAGGGAGGATGGACTCTGAAGGGCAACATTTGGGATGTAATAATTAAATAAATAAATAAATAAATAAGGTGGAAGGGAGGGAAAGAAAGAAGGAAAGAAAGGAAGGAAGAAAGAAGGGAAGGATGGATTTGGGCTAGAGATTATCCATGTGATATTCTGAAAAAGAGTACTACTACATTTGACCCCAGTTTTGAGTAGTTAAATTGAAATTAAATTAGAGGTCTAGGACCAAGCTGTAGGAGTTAGAGGAAGGACTGAAGGAGCTGAAGGGGATCACAACTCATAGGAAGAACTAATCCAGACCTGTCAAAGCTCCCAGAGACTGAGCCAAAAACTAAGGAGTATGGATGGACTGATTTGTGGCCCTGGAGACATGTAGCTGAGGACTGTCTCAATGGCCTCAGTGAGAGAGGAAGTGTTTAAGTCGCTGGAAACTTGATGTCCCAGGGAAGAGGGACACTGGTGGGGATGAAGTTGGGGTAGCTGTGTGGGTGGGGGAAACACCCTCTCAGAGGTAGGGGAGAGAGATGGGGTGTAGAACTTGGAGAGGGGGACCAGGAAAAAGGGCAACTTTTGGAATGTAAATAAAATAATTAAATAAAAATTAAAACAAATAAAACAAATATATCTTTTAAAAAATTAGTCATTTAAATGTGGGGAAAATGCAAGAAATGAGTTACTTTAAATTCTTCAAGATCTTTTTAAAAATACAGTAATTTTAATTGAGAAACTGACATTTTATCTGTGGTTGATTAAAAACATTCCATGTAGTCTGCATATTAAATCTTTGTTGTAATGGTTAAAATAAAGTCAACTCTAAAGCCTATGATCTTTATATTGTCATTGATTTGGTTAATTATAAGAATAAAAAAGTTTTTTGAGATGAAATCTTGGCATCACACTTTGCTCAAATGTTCTCCTTATCTCTACGATGGACTGCAGGCTCACACAAGGACAGTCTTGAGAAATGTACAGTCATGTCTTTACAATTTAAGGGAGCTAATTTCCTTGAATTAGCTAATGTGAAAATAGCTGCCATTTAGTACTTTACCTGTTTCAGTCTAGTTTGAAAACTTTGTGGTTAAGTTCAAAGTGTTTTTCCTTTATTGGATTCATCCTTTGTCTGGTGTTGCCTTGTTTTATGAAGAATAAGGACTTGCTCAATGAACTTTCTAGAAACAAGATTCCTACAACTTTGGTACATTGAAAACTTTGTCATGTTGATTTGAGTATTAGTGTCATATTTGTTTTTATAAGTATGCAATTTCCATATTATCAGAATTTATTCTTTAACAGATAAAATTATTTTGGTATGATTCGTTTGTAATGCATGCATTAGAAGTTTTTCTGTATGTAGTCATTTAGTTTACCCATTATTTTAGCCCTAGGCTCTACATTTATTTCTCATTTTACTGTAATATGATCAATCAGCTCTGCAGTTGTCCATTCAGTTAAGGATCATTGGCTGTACTGAGAGGGACTCCAGGCTGTTCTGTTGTTACTATTGGGGCCAGCCTAGTTTTTTGCTTGTTTTCTCTTTCCTAGTCACTGTTTTGTTTACCAGTTTTTAGCACGTTAGTCTGTAGGCTGTGACCCAGTGTTCTGATGGTGGCTTCACAATTGTCAGGATTCAGGGCCCGGAGTTACTGGCACGTATATTTCCTGCCCTTTGCTTTTCTGCTTATTTTTGGGTTTCTGGATATTGTGTTATTTGTGAGGCCGGGAGGATCTTATTAATAGGGGATTGGCATTACTATTTGTCAGAGAATTTACTGTGTTCTACTTTTAAGGATTTATTTTCTTCTCCCGTTCAAATTTTAATGCATCAAATTTACATCATTCTTTTATACCATTTTATCAGATCTTTGAGAATTTCTTAACAGTGTGTTTTGGTCATATGTACATCCTTCAGTTTTTCCCAGATCCATCCTCCCTTCCCTACTCACCCAACTTATCCCTTCTTACCCCCTTCTGTTGAAATTCACCAAAGCTAAGTTGTGCTGTCAAAATATTCTCGGATCTGTGGCTTTCTCCTGGAACAAGGTCAGCATACTAGGGGCTGCACTCTTAGAGAAAGCACTTTTCCATTTCCCAGTTTGTGCGCACTGTCTCAGTCTCTGGGAGTGCACATGTGCAGCTGCTCCGCCATGTCCAGCAACAGTGTTTTCTGATACTTACTTACCACCTCTGTTTCTTTCTCCCCCATCTTCCACAATTTCAACCACATCTTGTGAGGAGGAGGGAAATCAGTATATATGTTCAGTTCATAACTGAGAATCCTGCAGTCTCTTATTCACTCTTTACACCTTGGCTGGTAGTTCTGTGTTTTGATCACCATCCCTAAATAATTAATCTGTGGGCATGATGAGAAGTCATTCAGAATTCCTTAAATACTATATCCATTTAGCAGAATGATAGTAGTAGCTTCTCTAAGGAAGGTCTGTGACTTGTCTGGTCAGCAGTTCTTTGTCCAATAATGGTGCCAGTTATTGCTTTCATCTTCTGGATGTTAGGAGTAATGAGTATTTTTTACATTGTAGCAAACCTAGCACCTTGTAGCACTCTCAAAACTAGCCAATAGGGACAAATCTTCCAGGTCAGTTGTATAAAGGATTAGAAGAAAATAATGGGAAAACGGGGTTAAATTGGGTTGGGAAGGGGGGGAGGGCAGGATAATGGAGGAACTATATGGAGGAATAAATAACAATAAAGGCTTTTGGAAAATAATTATGGAAATCTTTCAGATTTTACTTATACACACATACACACATGGGAGAGCAAGGGATGGAGGAGGCTCACATGCTCTCACCCGTGTACATAAAAAGAGTTAACATGGAGATACTTTACAATGGGTCAACAGTGCTTCTGCTGAACAACAAAGGCTACACAGGCTAAGAAAAAGACCAATGTCAGAAATGGGCAGTTCCTTAGTTGTTGCTAAGTAGCACTTCTTATCCACAGGCTTATAAGCCTCAGTGCTCCTGGTTACCCTACGGAACTTGACAGTGGGACCTTTTTGTTGAAGATAGCTTTACACATTTTTAATATCCACTAGCTTCTTACTGGACCTTTAACTTACTACTGACACTTTCTTCTTGTCTGATTAGAGGGATGTCAGTATTGTTTGATGCATAGTATTGTCCACTAAAGAAGCATGGTAAAGTAAACAGTTCTTGTTACTTTTCCTGGTCTTCACATTTATCCTCAAATTTTTAAATATTACCCTTGATTGTTTATTGTAAAGAGGCAAAATATACACAATTATCCACTTATAGATAGCAGATGTCATATCTGGATATTTAAAACATTTTAAAAAGTGCTTCTTCCAAATAGTTGCAGAAGTTTTTCTTGTTCTTATTGTTCAATCAATGATAACCTGTAACAACCATAGCTTTAACATTGTATTAGATAGTAGAAATAATCTAAAAGACAGGATGCTATGTATAGATTATATCCAGAGATGATACAATTTTAAATCAGTATCCCAAAATTGTGGTATCCTATTCCCTATGAATATAGAGAGACCGTTGCATCATAGCATATCATGAGTAAAGTTAAATGGGTAGTAATTGATCATGCTTAGAAGAACCATGCCCATTAACATGTGAGATTATGAAGTATGTTTTTATCATGAGTGTAGACTTATTAGATGTGATAATTTACATTCTCCGTCAGTTATTTTCATTACCTTACATTGTTTATTAACTTTTGATATTTGGTAATTTCAGGAGTCGTCACAGCAGAGATGTTTAGACATATGCAGAACTCTGAGATAATTCGTAAAATGACAGAAGAATTTGACGAGGTAACATTCTAAATGTTTTAATAGTTTTATTCATGTCAGTCATGGTTTAGTGCTCAGATATTTTTAATTACTAATAATGTAGGAATTGTTTATGGTATTAAGTAATAGCTATGCAACCTCAGGTGAGTTGTCTTAACATCATTGTCATTGATCTGTAAATGGAGATTATAAGTTTTGTTATTAGGTTGCTCTCAACATGTCATTTCAAGACACTAGATAGGCAATAGGCAATAACTGGTCAAAAATTAAGCAGTTTATGAAAATTGCATAACATTTTAAATTTTATGTGCAATTCAATAAGTTAATAACTATTGTTTTATAAATATAAAAATCTGAGAACATAATTGAGAATATAACATTCTAAAATACTGGAAAAGGAAGATTTATTCAAATTGAGGAACTATGTAGTTTTGATTAAGAAATATAGATTATTACATATTATGCTTCAACTATAAGAACAAAAAATAGTATATGTTGAAGTTGATTATCACAATGATATCACTGAAATATTTTATTGGTAGCTTTACTAATATGAATTTTTTTCAGGACATAAATTTGTGTTTGTTTTATTCATAGTTGTAGTCTAGCTCCAGGAATTTTACACTTCCAGAACAACTCGAATTTTCAAGTAGAAACTCTTGTCTCGCCTGTTTTGTTTGCTCGTTTTCTTTACTTTGTCTAATGAAAGTGCTTTCAGCTGTCAGTGTAAGAGACAGATGATCTGTTAAATGGTTTTGATGCCGCTAAGTGCTATTAATCAGTCCTTAGCAGGACGGCATTGCTTAGCAGTGGTATTGTTTACCTTTCAGTAGTACATGTGTAAGGAACAGCCTGACTAAGAGAAAACAAGGGTTTGAGTTAATCATATTGAAATATAATAAAATCAAAGAAAACCAATTTGTTCACAGCTATATTTCAGTATGGTCAAATTGATTCATCAGTAGCTCAGTGGCAAAAGTGCATTTAACTTGGTCTAGACCCTGTATTTAAAACCCCTCAGTTCAGAGAGTAAATGGAAGGGAATCTTTTTATGGAGTATACCAGGACCTTAGTCTCAACCACTGAACTTGAATTAAAAACATGAATTAAAAACAAATTAATTATGATGTTAGATGTTAAAAAGATTACTACGGTTATCAAATTGATTTTAAATTATTTTGTGTCTCTTGCCAGAGGCCCTTTTAGAATTTTTATATACACTATTGATTTCTGTTTTAAGTATTTATTTAAATGTATGTATGCATACATGCTTTGGATGGAACCCAGGGCCTTAATCTTGGCATGTGCTCTATTGCTAAGCTAAGCCTCAGCCTAATGCTTATTTCTGATGGCATATGGAGGATAGCAGTTAACATTCAGAATGACAAATGTGCCCCCCCCCCACATTTTTGTATAAAGAAAAACTTGAGCGCTGGCCTTTGAAGACTGTAGTAGCTACATTTTGGTTTTTCTTACTTATTTAATTTTGCTTTGTTATTTGGTGCTTGGGATCAAGTTTAAGCCCTCACTCATGCTTGGGAGTGTTTTATTACTGAGCTATATCTCAGTTTTGCATTTGTTAAATTATGTGATTATTTATGCCCATTGACTATCTGGTGTCTTGAAACTAATAAAACATTTTAACTGTTTTTTGCTTTATGTATTATTCTGTTTAACTGGCTGATAATACAATTTTGTTACTTTGTTTTTGTTCAAAAGAAATTTAGTAGGTATATTTGTGCTTTTCAGACAACTGTTCTTCTTTGATGAGGGAAAACTTAATATTTTGTCCTCAGTAATTGATATTTAATTTCATTGATTAAAGTGAAGTGTATTAAAATTCCTACTTTGATCTTAAATAAAAGGGCAGTGTTCAAAGTGTGGTACTTATCTGTCTTTGCATGTACTTTTGCTTTCTTTGAAAATTTACTGACGAAAAGGAGATTAAGATATAGTAGTATTTTCATGCTTTTGCTTAGGGTTTATTAAAAGCAAATGAAGTCAGTCATGAACTTGAAATTAATTGCTGTGTAAACATTTTTATTTTAGGATAGTGGGGATTACCCACTGACCATGGCTGGTCCTCAGTGGAAGAAGTTCAAGTCCAGCTTCTGTGAATTCATTGGTGTATTAGTAAGGCAGTGTCAGTATAGCATCATATATGATGAGTACATGATGGACACTGTCATTTCCCTTCTTACTGGATTGTCTGACTCCCAAGTCAGAGCATTTCGACATACAAGCACCCTGGCAGGTTGGTATTTTGAAGTATTTTCTGGACATTCCTTTGAGTAAGAGACAAGAATGATTAACCATCAAAGGAGGAGACAAGTACTAATAGTATGAATTCCTTCTTTGAAGTCGTTTTTGAGATAGCACCTCACTGTACCCTCTGACTGGCCTAGATAGAATTCATTTTCCAGGCCATGTTTGTGACCTTGAACTCACAAAGAGCCTTCTGCCTCTGTATCCTGAGTGCTGCACTTTGTTTTTTAAATATACTTGCTTTCTGCAGCTCACTGTAAACTATTGGAATTTGATTGGTACTTCTCTCAAGCCGTTAAATAACTTATGCAAGTGCAGTAGCCACAAATAAAGGCATACTTCTGCTTTGTCATATCACACAGTGGCAGGTGGTTTGAAGTATAGTAAAGAAAGGACAGAATTATCAGATCTTTGAATTAATGATTAATGCATTCAAAATTCCACCCAGAAGTAGTGTGACTGTCCCAAGTTCAGTAACAAGGTTCCAGACGACTTTCATGAAAAGCCCTTTGTTAAGTACCTTTTCATTGTGTGCTTAGGAACACTAAAAGTGGATACTTATGAAACACTTTAACCCTAAAGAATTTGATATGAGGCCATTAAAGTTGGGTATGGTGGCTTGTGTTTCTAATCTCTGGACTCAAGAGGCTTATGTAGGAGGGCTACTATGAGTTAGAGGCCAGCCTGTGCAACTTGTGAGCCCATGTCTTCAAAGTTATTTTAAAATTTGTATTTGATCTTCCTACTTTAGGCAGATGGAGAGTAAAAAAGATATAAACTGTAACTTACTTAGATGTCAAATCACAATCACTAGAAAGCATTGTACGACATGTTTTATTCTGTATGTATGTATGTATGTATGTTTGTGCACCATGTGTGTGCCTGTTGGCTTGGGGCAGGCAGGAGAGGCTTTTGATTTCCTAGAATTGGAGTTACAGATGGCTGTAAGATGTCATATAGGGGCTAAGAATTGAACTTGTGTCCTCTGGAAGAACAGTCTGTGCTCTTAACTGCTGAGGTATCTCTCTAGCTCAAGGACCCAATTTTCTTAATGTATTTGGGTTTCAATATCCTTAGCTTTTATTTTGGCTGGCGTTTGTGAGGATTGTGAGCTAACCCCATCCATAAGTATTTAGCTAGACAGTTTTCTCACTCCATACATTATGTACTGTTATCATTCATAGCAGTTGTATGCTTCAATTTTGTCAAAAGCAGATTAGCTTATCTTCACTAAATTGCTTTTAATTTGATCTTGTTAATACAATTTTGTATCTATTATACTTACTAATTTCAACATTTTCTCTCTTTAAAACCTAGCTATGAAGTTGATGACTGCTTTGGTAAATGTGGCACTAAATCTTAGCATTAATATGGATAACACACAAAGACAGTACGAGGCAGAACGGAATAAAATGATTGGAAAACGAGCCAATGAAAGGCTAGAACTCCTGTTACAAAAGCGTAAAGAGGTAAACCTTAGTATTAAAGTATTTAGGCTACTATTGTACAACCAACCTGCTCATTAATTATAACTCTAGGCTCAGATAATTTTTAAAGGTTATTTATTTGCTTGTTTGATTGTGGTAAAGATTGAATTTAGGACCTTGTGAGTATGTGCTTTACCACTTACCTACAGAACTCCAGGTCCAAGGAAGACTTAAGTATTATTTATGCACCTGTCTTAAAGGTTTATTAAATATCCATGCCAACAATAACCTGTACATTTTCTGTATAGGCTACCATTGAGTATTTATTATGATTAAATAACATGACTTGGATCAGTCTGGAAAGTTACCTAAGCCTTAGTATTATTCATGTTACTGACAGTCTCTGTCCTCACTTTCTTCCTCAGCTTATCAATGACATGACATGAGATTTCTTAGTTAATACCAATTCCCTTTTTAAAAACACTTAAAGCCTTTATGATTTTTTTTCCAAATCAAGGTTTGTCTGTTTAATAGTCTAGGTTGTCCTGGAACTCACTCTTGATTAGGGTGGCTCAGCAATCAGATTTCTTGTGCCTCTGCCTCCTGAGAGCTGCCATTAAAGGTGTGTGCCATCACCATGTGGCTTGACTTTTTCACTTTTCTATTTTTAAGTCATTCATTTCTTTATAGTAGGTGACACATAGTTTTCTGCTTATGAAATTCAGTTTCAAATGAGAAAGTTCCATTTTAGCTTTAATCCTAAACAATAACAGATAAAATCATTGGATGTTGCATTCATAATTTAGGTTTTTTCTTCATTATCAATATGTTTCTCTATCTCAAAGAAATTTAAATTTTTACATAACTAATGTAAAATTGTAATATATAAAATTTAAGTCAAATATTTGTCATGATAGCTTATTAGTTTATTTACTTGACCTTGGGAGGGTGGTTGTTGGTTTGTTTGAGCGCTGGAAGTAGAAGCTAAAATTTTATTTCAGAATTAGTTAAATGAGTCAATAAAATTAACAGTAGTAAAAACAAGCTGGGTGGTGATGATGGCACACACCTTCAATACCAACATTCAAGGCATAGGCAGGCAGATCTCTTGAGTTTGAGGCCAGCCTGATCTTTACAGGGAGTTCCAGGAAAGCTGGGATTACACAGAGAAATCCTGTCTTGGAAGAAAAAGAAAGCAAAGACAAACATTTCTTTAAATATATATGTGAATGAAAAATTCTTGCATTTTTTATGTGAATAGTCATTATAAGTGGAAATACATAAGTTTTATTGTGAAGTGGAAATTCATAAGCACTATAAAAACTAGTGGAACAGCTAAATTGTAGGTGTTAAGTCATATATTTTAGGAAACAAGGCATGCTATTTACTTGATAGCCTTTTTTCCTTTCTGTGGTTACTTTTACTTTTATCCAAACTATGTAGTCTCTAAATACTGGATTGAAAATGTATGTTTGTTTTTTACTTATAACTTATAAGTGTTCTTTTGATTGTTCTTTTTTGTGTTTAAAAAATGATGTGTTCTTTTTTTATAGCTTCAGGAAAATCAAGATGAAATAGAAAATATGATGAATGCAATATTTAAAGGAGTGTTTGTACATAGATACAGGTAAGGCTTTTACAGTGGTTGAGACACACAGTACATTGTACATTTTGGAGACTGAGCTTTGCCACTGAGTAAATCTAGGAAATGTATTCTACTGCTCTGCCATTGATGTTTTTTATGTGAATAAAGGCTAATGCTCTGCCCAAGTTGTCATAGTCCAGTTAAGGGAAAGTAGTCTTACTCAGTAAGGATATAAAATTCTTAATTGCTTTTGGATATGTTGTGTTACTGATTCCTGACCCTTCTATTTAATCTCACTGGGAAAATTTGGATAGATTAAAGTAAGATGCTTCTTTTTATTATTTTGAATTAGCAGGTGAAAAAGGTAATCTTCCTACTATTTATACCATATTTGCAAATATTAGTACCATTTTTATTCAACCTAATTTTCTCTACTTGGTACTTACTGAATTCATTAAGTGCTTTTTTAATGCTATTTCCATATTAATTCTTTCTGTTCCGTTTCTTTGCCAGTATTCTTTTAGTTTATTCCCTTATCATATTTGTGTTCACTGATTATTCCAGTTTCTTAAAATATTATTCTCTGTTATTCCTCTGCTTTCTATGACTTACCACTATACAAAACATAAATTCCAAATGGTTTTGTAAAAGCCAAATAGGGTGACACAGGTTTGCATTTTCAAGAGTAGAAAGCAACAGTCACTTGAGCCCAGGAGCTGGATACCCAGCCTGGATATCATAGTGAGATTGTCTTACAAAAAAAAATCATAGTCTGGCCTAAGTGTTATGGGTATAAAGTAATTCTACTTGGAAGATTATTATCTTGCTATGCTTGTTTGCCTGTTATCTTCTGAACACAGTTATAAGCAATTATTGGGATAAGGTCTAGAGCATTGGTTCTCAACTTTTAAGGGCCCCTTTGGGATTGAACGACCAACTCAATGGTGTCCCCTAAGACCATCAGAATAAACAGATGATTGTATATTATGATTCATAACAGTAAAATTTCAGATATGGAGTAGCAGCGAGGTCACCACAACATTTTTATTAAAGGGTTGCAGCATTAAGATGTTTGAGACCACTGGTCTAGAATAAAAGGTGAAAGCAGGATTTTGTTTATAAGACAGGTTCTTTAACCAACTAAGCAATGAAACAATGTTGCTTAATTTAAGTATTTTCATTTTTCATTTTCTTCTTTGTCAGTTAGATTGCAAGCGTGTTGATATTTGGAGCCATGCTTCATTTCAGTTCCTTTTAATCCTCAACAATAGTTAATGTTAATACGGTAATCATGGTAGATGAGAGATGCATAGCATCTCTTTAATATTTCATATACCCAGTTGTACAGATTATGTGACTTACCCTTCCTCCATTTAGGGATGCAATTGCTGAAATCAGAGCTATATGCATTGAAGAGATTGGCATTTGGATGAAGATGTACAGTGATGCCTTCCTTAATGACAGCTATTTAAAATATGTTGGTTGGACTATGCATGATAAGGTAAGATGTGCCCCATTGATTCCTCTGACTATGCAGAAATGAGTATATAGCTCTCCTACATAAAATAAGTATCTAAGCTAGGTATAATGGTACATGTCTTAAATTTCAGTACTCTGAAGGTAGGTAGGAGGTTTTCTTCTGGAGTTTTAGCCCAGCCAGAGCTATAAACTCAGCTCCAGAACTGCCAGGACTGCATAAAGATCCTGTTTAAAAGAAAAAGATAGATATCTATGTGTGTGCACACTTTTGGGTATATCCCTTGAAACCCTACTTTTTTTCTTTTCTTTCTGTTCTGTCAAAACTTGGTCAGTAACACAAAGTCTGCTGGATCATTAAGCCATGGACACTGCTTTGCATTCTACCCACAGCCCCGACAGTTCAGTTTTTCCTTAATTTTTATCTTGTTTTAATAATAATAGACATGTATCTTAGTCAAGGTACTTCTGAAAATTGGGCTTCTGAACTTTAATGCATGTTTCTTTCTTATGCTATCATGTTTAAGCTAACTCATTAACCTTGGAGGCGTTACTCGCATGTAATGAAATATGCTTCTACCCATGACCCTTCACACTTGTTGTGATCTGATAAATTTTTGAGAAATACTGTCAACATACAGAAATAGTAATCTTGTGACTGCTCAATCTTAAACATTTGTACTGATATTCTTATTATCAAATATTATTGTTTCTGAATAAATGCTGTTTACACTTTTAAGTAGAAAATACATTTTTTTGAACTTGACAATACATGGTTTGAATATATTTTTTTCTCATTTCTTCCAGCAAGGTGAAGTAAGACTCAAATGTCTTACTGCTTTACAAGGGCTTTATTATAACAAAGAGCTTAATTCCAAACTGGAACTATTTACCAGTCGATTCAAGGTTAGTATTCATCAAGTATTTAAAATTATTTGTAATTTGAAATACTTTCCTTGTTTTCCTTTTAAAATGCTTTAATTTATTTCTGTAGGATAGAATTGTGTCTATGACCCTTGACAAAGAATATGATGTTGCAGTACAAGCAATAAAGTTACTCACTCTTGTTTTACAGTAAGTATTTATGTTTGTATTACTTGTCTAGATATTTTGATCTTACATTAATGCATACTTGGTTCACTTATATTTATGCTTAAGTTTTTAATAGTTTCAGCCATAACATTTTAGGCTAGAAGTTTTATTCATACATACATACATACATACATACATGCATACATACGTACATATGAAATGTACCACATTGCAGTTGTTTTAGATACAGTTACGAAGTCTCACCAAAATGTAATGTTCATTTGCATTCTTTTTAAAGAAAAAAAAACAGTCTTAGCGAAACTATAGTAAATCATTGGCCAGGAGTTTAGCCCATGGGTAAAAACATAAGCCTTACAGCCCAACTTCAGTGTCCAAAATTTGCATGCAAATCTGCATATGATGTATGCATCCACTTACTGAGTCTATGGTAAGATGGGAAGTAGATACAAGACAATCATCTAGTTGCTTTCAGGCCACCTAGCAGCAGTAGAAACAAGAGAGACTTTGTCTCAATACAGAGAACTGACTTCCAGTAGTTTGTTTCCTGTCAGCTATACATTTATTGTGACACATACACACACAGGGAGAGGGAGAGAGACTGACTGACTGTGTGTTTAACCATTCAGAACTTTTGTTTCCTAAATTAACTCTTGGTTTTGCTTTGCCCATTTGCCCTCCACTTTTGTCCTTTCCTCTCTCCCCTGACCATAAACCCAGGCTGACCTCATGTATAGCTGAGGATGTTCTTGAAAGTCTGATCCTCCAGCGTTAGAGGATTTGAAGTGCTAGAATGACAGGGAAAACCCAGTATGCCTACCCTCTTTTCCTTCTTAATTGTGTGCATCACAGATCTTGATACACTAAGAATTTTTGTTGGTGTACAATTTTACCAAAAGATTATACTCAAATTTATTTTGAACAAATTTATGAAATTAAGTACATAAAATTTGATAGACTCATAATACTGTTACTTTCCTACCAGGAGTAGTGAAGAAGTCCTAACTGCAGAAGATTGTGAAAATGTCTATCATCTGGTTTATTCTGCTCACCGGCCAGTAGCAGTTGCAGCTGGAGAATTTCTCTACAAAAAGTAAATTTATATCCTCATTATTATTTTACTTTTATGATATTTAACATTTCAGTATATACTTTCATTTCTTTTGACATATGATCATAAACATAATTTAGCAAATATTATATAGTGAGTTTTATAGGGAATATGTTTAATCACATAATTAGGATAACATCTTTGTTAAGATTTTATTAAAACACTTATTTGGGGGTTTAATAACTATTAGGTGACTTTTGATGTAAGCATTCTAGTTAACTATTGTTACCCAATATTAGTTCTCCTTTGTTGTTTCTTAAGGAAAAAGAACCACAGTATTCATTAGGAAAGGGCCATTGTGTCAAGAAGAAAACAGAATGATAAATGTTGCATTTTAGAAAAAAATAAGTATTTTACTTGTGAAAAAATATTTTTGGGCAGCGATTATATTACTTCCATGAAAGGAAGATATTGTAAGAAAAATATAAGGATTAAAAATATATATAAGTCAGTGTAACAAACTTGAAGTCAATAGACATAAGCGTATCAAGGTTGCAGTGAGAAGTATGTTATTCTCATGCTTCCCAGCCTAGTTTTCCATTATTCTGTTGTTCAGTGCTCAAATATGGAATATACAGTTAACTTTTGTGATTAGCAAATACACTTTTCAAGTACATGTTGGGTTTTTTTGCCCATAGGCTCTTCAGCCGAAGAGATCCAGAAGAGGACGGAATGATGAAAAGAAGAGGAAGACAAGGTCCAAATGCCAACCTTGTCAAGACTTTGGTGTTTTTCTTCTTGGAAAGTGAGGTTAGTTTATATTATGGTACTGAAATGATGGATATGTACAATCTTACAGATTATGAAATACTCAACACAGCAGAAACCTGTCCATTCCACTTTATAAAAGTGGTTTCTAAAAGTAGGTAAGAATATTTAAATTTAATTTTTTGCTTATTCACCTTAGAGCCCATCCACTGGTCACCCTCTCCCACAATCCTTCCCTTATCCCCTCCTGTCCTTCTCTGAGTGAATGGCATTCCCTCTGGTTATTCCCACCACCACTCTGACACTTCAGATCTCTGCGATGGTAGGTGCTTCCTTTCCCACTGAGTCCAGGCAAGGCAGCCCAGCTTGTGGAACATACCCCCCTTATAGGTTATAGGTAACAGCTTTTGGGATAGCCCTTATTCCAGTTATTTGGGACCCACATGAAGACCTGAGACAGTCCCTGTAAAAGAAAAGCGGAGAACATTGTAAGGTCTCAAAATTAATGCTTCTTGTTGTTTGAGACAGGATATCACACTGTATCCCAAGCTGGTGTGGATGGAACTCAGTATGTAGGTCATACAAACCATGATCTTGTACCAGTTTCTGTGCCTTTGCCCTAAGTAGGCCCCCTCCTTATTATTTTGAGACAAGATTTCTACATGTGTCCTCAACGTCTTAGAACTCTCTGTAGGCTAGGCTGGCCTCCATCTAAGAGATCCTTCTGCCTCTTTCTTCAGAGTACTACAATTAAAGGTTTAAGCCACCATGCCTGTCTTTGCCTTAGCCTAACAGCTGAGATTATGGATACATGGGAGCCAAGACACAACACCTAGTTTCATGTCTTGTATTAACATTAATATAAAAGCTGATTTCCTTTAGCCTTCATGAAGTTAACATTCTGTCTGTTAAATATTTTATGAGGTCTCAATTAAATTTTATTTAGGGTTCATATTATATATTTGTTTTATTATGTAAATGTGTTGAATTATTTTTTTCTTACAACTTTATTTGAAAAAAACAGATACATGTACAGATTTTTTAAAGGCATTTTGGCATAAAATTATATGAATATATTTTTGTCAGTACATTATTTTTTTAAAGGTTTGATAGAATGCATTGAAATTTTACTAGTTACCATGAGCATAAAGGACATGTAAAATGAAACGTAACATGGAAATAGTCAGTTTTCTTGGTGTGTATAGATTAAATATAATGATTTTTAAATACCAAAAATTGCCACAAGGTTATTATCTTAGCTCTTAGATTATTAATGATTTAAGGTCCAGGTGTACCACACTCTGAGAGGGTGCTATGCAATTATTTTTTTCCTAAGAAGGACTGAGGCTTTCTTTCTTCTTTCTTCTTCTTTTGGCCTTTGTTTTTCTGAGTTGTTTCTGGGGTGTTCAGAGCTTTCTGGGGTTAGTATCCAATTATCAGTGACTGCATATTATGTCTGTTCTTCTGTGACTAGGTTATCTCACTCAGGATGATATTCTCTAGATGCATCCATTTTTTTAAGAATTTTATAAAGTCATTGTTTCTAATAGCTGAGTAGTACTCCATTGTGTAAATGTACCACAATTTTGTCCATTTTCTTTTATCCATTCATATACTGAAGGACATCTGGGTTCTTTCCAGGTTCTGACTATTATAAATAGGGCTGCTATGAACATTGTGGTGCATGTTTCTTTGTTGTATATTGGAGTGTCTCTGGGGTAAATGCCCAGAAGTGGAATAACTGGGTCTTCAGGTAGCACTATGTCTAGTTTTCTGAGGAACCACCAGACTGATTCCAGAGTGGTTGTACCAGTTTACAACCCCACCAGCAGTGGAGAAGTGTTTCTCTTTCTCCACATCATCGCCAGCATCTGCTGTCACCTGAGTTTTTGATCTTAGCCATTCTGACTGGTGTGAGGTGGAATCTTAGGATGATTTTTTTTTAAAGTATCAGTCAAACCTTGTAATTCCATAGTCATTTTTGTATATTGCTAAATCCAGTTTTGTAATTATTAAGTGTATTCTCTCCCTGTTAATGAAACATACTCGTCTTTATTATTTGAGAAATGAATAAAATTCTCTAACATCTTTGGAGATGAAGCTCAACCCTTCAACTAATTCAGAAAACTATAATCTTTTCAACTCAGTAGT
Source organism: Micromys minutus (assembly GCF_963924665.1). Classification (NCBI taxonomy): domain Eukaryota; kingdom Metazoa; phylum Chordata; class Mammalia; order Rodentia; family Muridae; genus Micromys; species Micromys minutus. The sequence goes on from NC_137970.1 coordinate 95,465,609, forward strand.
ATAGCTGATAGAATAGTAGTTCAAAATCAGCAACATAGTTAATCTTTTTGTAAAATAATTTTATGTTAATATGTTAAGAAGCAGTAATGCTCTAACAACGTTTAGCAAACTACAACATTTCTCTATTCTTTAATCTAGTTGTGCTCCCAAACCAGATTTCTTTTTAAGATTTTAACATGGTCAACCAAGAATTTCTTATTTTTGTCCTAAGGCTAGGGTGCTATTTGTCTAAGAGCCTTTTCTTTTTCAATTTTAGTTACATGAACATGCAGCATACCTTGTGGACAGCATGTGGGATTGTGCTACTGAGCTACTGAAAGACTGGGAATGTATGAATAGCTTGTTATTAGAAGAGCCTCTTACTGGAGAGGAAGGTAAGGGTGTTAAATTATGTTGTTATTGTTGTCCATACTGTTTTGGAATAGATTTTGCTCATTATATAAATTTTTATTAGTGTTAATTTTCCATAATTGTTATTGGCATTGTTGGGAATCAAACTCAAGGCTTTGTAGATCTTAGAATGAACACTAACTTTAAACCATACTCCCTATCTCTTATTTATATACTCTGTGATATACAAAGATTTAATTCCTATCAAAATTTAGTATTTTTAGCCAGGTCTCATAGTACTTACATATCGTGTGTGTATGTCGTTCAGGTTTATACTTTCTTTTGCATAGATATATCAAACTTAATCAGAATTCTGATATTTAGAAAGATAACTTGTTTTGGTCTTTTCTGTGATAATAATGGATTTTCTTTTGTACTTGAGGTCAGTCCCTGTTCATAGGCATAAGAAACTTACATAATAGTTACAAGAAGCACATATGGAAAGAAATAGGTTAACTCTTTCTGATTTTCTTTTTTAGCTCTAACAGACAGACAAGAGAGTGCTTTGATTGAAATAATGCTTTGTACTATTAGACAAGCAGCTGAATGTCATCCGCCTGTGGGAAGAGGGACAGGAAAAAGGGTATGCCAGTTTTTGTTATTCTGAGCTTCATTTCTCTATTTTTGGGATATTTTAAGTTCATTTTGACCATGGAACAAAACTACTTGATTTTTAGTTTTACTTTCTAATTACTTTTACATGCACACACATATGTGTAAACACATATCTGATAAGTAATTCTAAAGTAGTAGCAATTTAGGAATTTGATTTTCCAGAAGGTCTTTTCTTGATACATATGACAGTGAATGACTCTCTTCAAGATCAAATGTAGTATGTTCGTGTAGAATACTACGTACGTGTATTTTTCATTATTTATAAGTTCATATTTTATTATAATATGAATTTCAAAATGAAGCAGATGTTGGTTCATTATGGCATGATGGTGAAGTAATTCCTATTTTCAGGGTTCAAATTTTAAAACATTGAGAAGTCCACCAATTCTGGCAATTCCATAGAATTTCAAATGTTTGATTGTAAACCACCAAAATGCATTTTTATATTGTGACTTGCAAATATATGTGTATCTACGTGTACAAAACTTCATGAAATAATACGTAACCAGTATGTGATATAGTCTGTATTTTGTTCTATTTCTGTTTTTGTTACTCATTTTTTAATTATTTAATCATCTTTTTTGCAGTGCCGTGGAATGAACCCAGGGCATTGTGCATGCTAGGCAAGTGCTCTACACTGAGCTACACCCCTAGCCCCTATTTCTGTTTTTTTTTTTTTTTTTTTTTTTCTTCTCTTAATTTTATTTTGTTTCATTTTTATGTTTTATTTCTGTTTTTCTAATTATGGGTAGCAATAGAATTCTGAACTGGTGATCTTTGTCTCATGTCCCACAACATGGTGTAAGTTTAAATACTGTTTAATATCATTGTTATGTAAGCTTCCAAAGACACATTTCATGTTTTTAATTAACTCTCTCCCTATTCAAAGGGAGATTTCAGTAATTGTCTTGAAATTAACAAAACAAATTAATGCATAATTGTTTACATTGCTGTTTATGTAAAGATCTGTTTTAATACAAGTATATCAAATGCTTGGCCTATCTCCCCATCTCCTTTCTTCCTATTATCTTCATTAGTTCTTCAGATTCTGTTGATTCTATCTCAGGTTTATATTCACACGATTTTATGTACTTACATAATATCTAGATCTCACAAATAAGAGAAAATACAGATTATCTGCTTTTCTGAAGTCATTTTGCATTGTGTCTCCAGTTGAATTCATTTTCCTATATGTGGCATTTCTTAAATGTTCTTATAATTGTAGCAATTTTGACTAGGGTGAGATAGAGTCTCCATCTCAATTTGTGTGTCTTTGATGGCCATGTTTGCCGAATATGATTTTGTGTATATTGACTATGTAATTGTACTTCCTAATCTGAGCACTGCACATTCATTAAGTTGTCCACTTATGGTCAGACTGAATATATTATGTATTTTAGATATTCATCTTGTCATATTTAAAGCTTTTCTCTAATTCTGCAGGTTGACACTACTCAGTTGTTCCATTTTAGCTGAAGTTTTCTTTTCTTTTTTTCTTTTTCTTTTTTTTTAATTTTACACAGTTTCATTTCTTAGTTCTTGCATTTGTTTCCTGAGCTAGTGGAGTCCTATTCAGTCCTTTCAGAAAATTCTTGTCATACCTTACCTCTGTTTTCCTTCATGGCTTCAGACATTGATGCTTTAAAGTAATGTCTTTGACCCATTTTGATGGGATTTTTGTACTGAGAGATCCCGATGTAGCTTTAGTTGTGGATATCTACTTCTCTCAGCACTAGTTATTGAGCATGCTATCTTTTCTCCATTGTACTTTCTCAGGCATGTTTGTTCAAAATCAGGTTGCTGTAGGTGTGTGTTAGTGTGAAAAGTATGTTGGACTCTCAAGCCCTCAAATTATCTCTTTAATTTTCTGTTTTTGTACTAACATTGTGCTGTCTGTTTTTGCACTGTTGATATTTCTCATATTGCTCTCTTTGCTCAGTTGTCATTTGTGCTTTTTGAATTTAATGTCTTTTTTTTTCAATTGATGTGAAGAATGTCATTGTAATCTTTGAAGGAAATTACATTTATTTATAGATTACTTTCAGCAGTAAAGCTAAATTCATGAAGTTATATCTGGCTATTCACGAAAATAGGATGTCTCTCCATCTTTTATTGTTTTTTGATCCCTTCTCTACCTTCCTTCTTGAGACAGCCCCAGTGTGGTCTGGAACTTGCTTTGTAGGTGAGGATATCCTCTTATTTGAAGGGTCCATTTTCTTCTAGCTCCCAATGGTAAGATTAAAAATGATCTGCCACCATGCCCAGCTCAATCTCTTTTTTTGTCAGCCATGAAAAAGTTTAATTTGTTAAAATAGCAATTTACATATATTGAGGAAAATTAATGCATATGAATATAAAGAAGAAAAAAACATCACATCAAGTAAACCAACCTTTTCCACAGTGGATGTCTCTTTCTAGTGAGTGTTCACATGCTTTCTGGGTACCTTTGCCTGACTTAAACACTTTAAATCCCTCTTTTTTTTTTTACTATTACATCCTAGAATTCTCAAAACATATCTATATGTTTATTTTTAAAATTAGTGTACAATATTCTGTCATTTCACTGGTACCTATAAATATTTTGTCATTGTGGCTGAAGAGATGACTCAGTGGTTAAGCACATTGACTGCTCTTCCAAAGGTGCTGATTTCAATTTCCAGCAACCACATGGTGGCTCACAACCATCTATGGGGAGTCTGATGCCCTCTTCTGGTGTGTCTGAAGACAGCTATAGTGTATTCATATATAATAAATGAATTCTTTAAAAAACATTTTGTCATTGCATTGTAAAGTTATGTTCTGATTGATATTCTAATTCTTATGTTGATTATTTATTTGTTCTTAGTTTCATACACATATATGATGCATACCATTATAATCTCTCTCCTGCTGAACTTCTTTTCACCTCTTCTTTCCTATTTTTTTGATATATTCTCTTGTGGGTCACTCTAATAGGGTTTCCTATGTGAACATGAGGAGGAAGTTATATGCCTAAGGTTAGGCCACCTAAGTAGCTGACTATATCAGTAAGCTGAATGACTCTCCCTTCTCTAGCAACTATTAACCTCTGTAGCTTCCTTGGTCCAAGCAGGTCTTTATGAACCTGTCCTCAGTCTCTGAGGAAATGTTGTGAGACTTGATCTTGTGCAGGTAAGCACAGCCACTGTGAGTGCACTGAGCACACATGTTGAGAAAACAGACTTTTACATCATTTCTCTACATTTTCCAGTTAGATTCTTTCTGTTCTCTCCTACAATGTTCCATGAGCCTTGGAGCACGTGATTTAGATGACCTGTTTAAGTCGTGCATTCTTGGTACTTTAAAGTTTCTTTGTGTTAAAAAAAATTATTATAAAGATCTTTGACATCATTTGCTAGTTTTATTCCAAGATATTTTTTGAAGCTATTAAGAGTAAGCTTTTGTTCTTGATTTCTTACTTGGGTTTACTTGCTACTTTTCTGTATGAAGGCAATTGTGTTTTATACACTGATTTTGTAGACTATTGCTGAATGTCTTTATCAATTCTAGGAGGACTTATTTTTGATGAGCTCTTAGGTTTTTACATACAGGATCATATCATCTGCAGATACAGATCATTTGACTAACTCCTTTATATTTGTATCACTTTTATTTCTTTTTTATTGCTGTAAAACTTGAAGCAGTACATTGGATAAGAGTAGAGTAGGAAATGCTTTGTGTGTTTAGTAATTTAGTACAATGTTGACTGTCGCATCCTCCTATCTTTATGTGGCCTGAGCTAAGCACATTACCTGTTGATCCTCTCCGGCCTGTACTGTAGGTTTGGATTGGCGTACTTTATGCTGTCTATGTTCCTTATAGTCATAGTTTCTTCAGGGTTTTCTTTTTTCCTTCAGGGCGTTTATCATGGGGGAAGGATATTAGGCTTTGTCAAAAAACATCTCTGTTTCTGTTTATATGTAACTTCTGTCCTTGAGTATTTGTGTGACAGATTCTTACATTTGTTTATTCACACATGTCAAATTACCCTTGAATCTGCGAAATGAATCCTATTCATCTTTACATCTATTTCATCAATATAATTGACCTATCGTTTTCTTTTTCTGTGTGTATCTTTCTCTGCTTTTGGTAGTAGAATAATAGTGGCTTCATAAAATGAGGTTAGTATATTCTTTTTTCTGTTTTGCGGAACATGAGCTCTTCTTAGTTGGGAGACTTAATAATGCAGTTTCAATCTCACTGTTACAGGTCTGTTTAAGTTGTTTATTTCCTCAGTTTAATTTTGGCAGATCATATTAGTCTAGAACTTTCTAAATCTCTTATATATTTTCAAATTTATTTTAATCTTTTAAAAAATATTCCTAGTTGAATCTTTTAATATCATTAGTATCTGTGGTAATGTCTCCCCCTTTATCTCTAATTTTATCAATAGCATATCTCTCTGTCTCTCTCTATCTGTCTCTCTCTGTCTCTGTGTCCCTCCCCCCCCCCCCTCTCTCTCTCTCTCTCTCTCTCTCTCTCTCTCTCTCTCTCTCTCTCTCTCTCTCTCACAGTTAGTTTAGCTAAAGGTTTGTCAACTTTATCTTTTAATGAATGAATTCTTTTGCTCCATTGATTCCTGGCTGCTTTAGAAACCCCAGACTGGGATTAAAGTAACTTCTTCAACACTCTACACTATGTGTATGTGTGGTTGGCTGTGTTTATATGTATCTTGTGGGTACAAGTGCTTACAGAAGTAAGAGTCCATGGAATTGGATTTGCAAAAAGTTGCAACCCACTTGATGTAGTGATGGGCACCGAACTTGGGTTCAGTTCTGCTCTTAACTGCTGGGTAATCTTCAGCCTGATCTATTACTATTTCTAGCTACTGAGTTTGGGTTGCCTTGTCCTTTTACTGTGTCCCCAGTTATTTGAAATGTATGCAATTAAAAAAATGTTAGGCATTCATGACTGTAAATGTCTCCTTGAACTGTTCTCTTTGTACTTTTATGCCTCTTGTTCTGAAACTAAAAATTTTTTCCTTTCAAAACAAAAACCAAAAACCAAACAAAATGAACCTTCTTTCTTTTATTGACTGATTCATCATTCAGTAATTTCTTTTTAATCTCCATAACTTGGTATATTTTTCTTTAGTTTCTCTGGCTGTTGCTTTCTAGTTTTAGTCCACTGTTAATAGAATATAAGAAATGACTCACATTTTCTTTTATTTGTTTAGACTTGATTATATTATGATCTATTTCAGAGCTTGTCTTATGGACTGCTAAGAGGGATGTATACTTTATAGTCTTTGGATTGGATACTCTTTAGATACTTGTTGAGTCTATGTGATTTCTACTGTTGTTTAGCTCTGATGCATCTTTGTTGACTAACTTGATGGATGATTGATTTTTTTTTTCCTTTTCTTTTTTAATGACCTTTTTCGGTGAGGCAAGACTGTTGCGTTATCCACTTTTACTGTCTTGATGGTAGTATTCCATCTACATCCAGTTGTGTTGGTCTTGTGAAATATATGTATACAGTTTAGAGTTTTTACATCTTGAAAGACTGTTTACTTAGTATAAGTTTTCTATATATAATATCATATGGAGATTTTTCTGTTCTGTTTTTTGTATTTCATAAGCCTGCTGATCACAGCTATCCTCCCTGCCATTCTCAACCTGGTTTTTAAATCACAGGTTGGAAAATTTCTGTAGTGGATTTTGGAGAGCACTGGTTGTCCTTATTCCATCATTTCTCATCTAATGAGATTTTTGATCTTCATTCTAAGACTATTCAATTTTTTGTGGTATTTTTATGTGGCTTTCTCCTAAGTTTAATTTTTAATATCTCTTTCTCCCCCCCCCCCTCCTCCCTCCCTTCCTCCCTCCCTCTTCTCTCTCTGCAGTATCTTGTTCTGTAGCCCTGGCGTGATAGTATGGTGTTCACTCTGTTATCTAGACTAGCCGGGTCCTCACTGTTATCCTCCTGCCTCAGACTCCTGAGTACTGTGCACCAGTGCACCCAATTGCTACCCTCCTTAATAATGAATAAATTGTTTTTTTAATCACTTTTAAGGCTGAAGTTTTATATTAGAGAAATTTTGACTGGACATGTTGGTACTTAATAATCCCATGACCCCAGAGGCTGAAAAGAAATGAATTGAGGCCAGTGTGGGCTATAATAATGCAAGATTTCTTTCTCGAAAAAAAAATTGTGCCCATAATTTAAAATATTGTTACTATTTTATTTGTATTAATTGAATTTTGAGGACTTAGAGTTATTGTGTATATGTTTATGGAACTCTTTGTTACATCAGGTGCTGACAGCAAAGGAGAAGAAGACACAGTTGGACGACAGAACAAGAATCACTGAGCTCTTCGCTGTGGCCCTTCCGCAGTTATTAGCAAAAGTAAGTTGCGCTGATAACTTTGTTTCTAATACATCACAGATTCTCTCAAAATGGCTGAGCCTATGCTTAGTTGGCATTGTTATAATGTTCTTAACATTGTCTCTTTCCCCAAAAAGTACTCTGTAGATGCAGAAAAGGTGACCAATTTGTTGCAGTTACCTCAGTACTTTGATTTGGAGATATACACCACTGGACGATTGGAAAAGGTAAGATGTTTGCTGTATATAAAATCTTAGTGGATAAAATGCTGTCTTAATTGACTCTACTATACAATATCTTATGTTATAAATATGTTTTTATACTATTTAGAAACTATCTACTAGGTCTTGTATAGTTTAGACCGCTACACTAAAGAATGGTATAAAGGGCTTTTCTTTGCTTTATGCCCATAGCTATACTTCCATTTTACATTTCTTTCACCAGTAGCATGGCTCATTTAAGATTATTCTTTGTTGTGAATTATTAGCATTATTTAGTATTTATAACATACTTTATATATATATGCTCTAATAATCATTGAAGGTTCTTTACAGATGTTAACATTCTTATCAAATTTGTGAGACAGATATTAGTTCCAATAACATTGCAGAAATAAGTCTGGGGCAATCAGTGTATTTGTTTATCAAAATTAGAAAGTTGTCTGAAATATTGGTATATTTAAAAACTGTCCCAGCTTGTGGTTTCCTATAGCTACAGTATGCCTACTGTATATTTCTTATTAGGGCTTACACACAATAGGCATACCTCCTATCCGGAGCTATTATCTTTAGCCTTACACCATACTAGCTTTAATGCAAAACATTTTATTTTGCAGCATTTGGATGCCTTATTGCGCCAGATCCGAAATATTGTAGAGAAGCACACAGACACAGATGTTTTGGAAGCATGTTCTAAAACTTACCATGCATTATGTAATGAAGAGTTCACGATCTTCAACAGAGTAGATATTTCAAGAAGTCAGCTGATAGATGAACTGGCAGATAAATTTAACCGGCTTCTTGAAGATTTTCTGCAAGAGGTATATATTGCAAGTATTTTATCTGTTGGACCCTTCTCTTCCAGTAACTGAGTCACTCAGCATTAGTCTTATGATAGTCTAGCGGTATGTTGGTGAGTCTCTTTAGTTCTATGAATCATCAGAGTGCTATTATTCTTCAACTAAAATACTAAAATGGCAAGGCTATGCAACTTTGAAAAGATGGCAGACAAAACTAGCATTTTCTTTTTCTTTCTTTTTTTTTTGTTCTAAAGAAATTAAATGGATACTTGCCTGATCTTAATTGAAAAATTGGCTATTAGACTATAGATAATAGAATTAGACTGGTGAAGGTAAAAGCCACTGTAGACTTCACAGTCCCTTATGAAGTTTCTATTATGATCACTGTTGCCTTTGGAGTTTCTTATGTTGTACTTTGAAGGAGACTTATATTGGCACTCACATATAGACATATTTTTAATGTGATGTGTGTGCGTGTGTGCTTTAGTTTACTAAAGTCATAATTGTCCAATTATTTCCTTTAGCCATTTTATTGAGACAGGTTTTTCATTGAGACTAGGCTGGCTTTGAGCTCACACAGATCTGCTTGCTTCTACCTCTGCAGTACTAAAATTAAAGTTGTCTGCTGCTATACTCAGCAGACATTTATTCTTCATATTGTTCACAGCAGTTAGAAATTGTGAACTTTTTAATGTCCAACATGAGTGGATGCACTGGCTAGCAATTATAATAACCCTAGCACTCTGGAACCCAAAACAGAAGAGTCATTTTCAGTTTGAGTTCAAACTACACAGTGAATATCAGAACAGCCAGAGCTTCATCCTAAGACCTTTTCTATACCACCTTGTTACAGATGCCCCCCAAGTCATTTCATAAAATTATTTAACATTTTATGTTTAATATTATTCTAGGTTTAAGGTTTACTAATTAGGATATTATATAAATATGTTCATATGCAGTTACCACATTTGGCACATTTTAATAGTTGTGTGCTTGAGTATGAATGTAGTTAAGATAATTTTAAATCAATAATAGTTTTGTTAACTTTTTAAAGAAAAATTAAAGTATATAAAATGGTGTGTTTGGAGTAATCTAGATTTCAGTACTATAGATAATTGGATTCATAAACCTCTCTAAAATGTGAGCAGTCAGGACTCATATATGTTATGGGATTTTGTATGATTGGTTTGATATTTCTTTCTCTTGGATACTATTTTCATTTTTCTACCTCTTGGTATTATATGATTTCTTGCTTGTCTAATGTGTGTTTCTTTATTCAAAAGATAAAATACTAGCAGTGCATCTAGTACTGGGAAATAGAAAATTTTAAATTATTTTCATGTATGTATTAGATAATGGGAGAAGGAAGACAATAAATATTCTTGACTTATATACATACCACTGTTTATAATCTTATGTTGACTAGGCCACATTATCCTAAATTTGGCAGATAGAGGTCTTGATGATGAAGCTTTTTTGGGGGTTTTATTGTCTTTGTTTTTTTTTTTTTTTTTTTCTCCTAAAGTCATGTCACCATTTCAACAGCTTAGGATTTATTACTTGATAGGTCTTTACTTGTTCTGAACCAAAAAGACTGAGAATTTTACCTTGATGGGTATGTGTGTTTGAGACAGTGTCTTACTTTGTAGATCAGATTGGTCTTGAACTCGGAGATCTGCCTGTTTTTATCTCCCAAGTACTGAAATCAACAGCACCACTGTGCTGCTGCGTATTATTGTTATTACTATTATTTGTTTTATTGAGACAGGGTTTTTCCATGTAGCCCTTGCTTTCTAGAAACTTACTCTGTAGACCATGCTGGCCTCAAACTCACAGGGATCCCTACCTTGCAAGTGATGGAATTAAAGGCATGTGCCACCACCTGGCCAATTATTTTGGTATTTGTTAATATGTAATTAATAATTTATAGGGAGAAGAACCTGATGAAGATGATGCATATCAGGTATTGTCAACGTTGAAGAGGATCACTGCTTTTCATAAGTAAGTTAAATCTGAGGTTTATTTTTTTTCAAGTATAGCAAAATAACCTTGTGTATTTTGTGGGTTCATTATTCTTTCAAATTTTCTTCTTTTCTCCTTTTTCAATAAAGAAATCACTTGATAAAGGCATGTTATATTCTGAAACGACTAAGGTTTTTAAAATATAGCTTAATTTGATTCTTTTGTTGTGTTTTGTTTTGCAGTGCCCATGATCTTTCAAAGTGGGATTTGTTCGCTTGTAATTACAAACTCTTGAAAACCGGAATTGAAAACGGAGATATGCCTGAGCAGGTTTTTATTTATTTCTATGTGACATAGCTACTGGATATGCTGCACTTGGACAGTCAAAGCTCGTGATTAATTTTACCCCTCATCGTGTATTTCTTTTTTAGATCGTTATTCATGCACTGCAGTGTGCTCACTATGTAATCCTTTGGCAGCTTGCGAAGATCACTGAAAGCACTTCTACTAAGGTATGTAGTAGTTCCTGGTGTTCTTACTAACTAGTACCCTTACTTTTCAGCCCTTTCAGACTTTTAGTAGGAACAAAGTCAGTAAAGTCATGCATTTCTACCTTATTATAGTCATAGTTCTAGTTTGTATATTCAATGAAAGCATTGGCATGTTTTATGTTAAGCAATGATTTGCAGGATTTAAAACTTGTTTACATGGAAATGTTGCATAGCTTGACTGTCCATATTTGTAATATTGTTAAATTCTTGAAATTCTTAAAATATAGAAAGGTAATTTAAAAAGATTTATTATTTACATGTATGTAGTCTGGTTCCACTGCTTAATCATGGAAATAATGCAGCAATAAACATGGTTGTACAATTATCTCTGCAGTATACTGACTTAGAATCTTTTGATTGGTACTTATAAGATTAATTTAGGTACTTTGAAATGCAGTTTGGGAAGATTTGGGGAAAAAATGGAATGATTTATCTTTGGTAATTATGAGAAATAAATTTAAACTAAACATTCAAGTAGGGTTAATACAGTTATATCTATGATAATGCTTGTTATCAAGCATTTTAAAGAGGTACTGAGTTATTCATACAATATTTTAAAACATTCATATTACATTTATTTCAAGGAGGACTTGCTGCGTTTAAAGAAACAGATGAGGGTATTTTGCCAGATATGTCAACATTACTTAACCAACGTGAATACTACTGTTAAGGAACAGGTTAGTGATCACCTGGGAAGAGGGAACCTCAGATATGGAATTGCCTGGATCAGATTGAGAGATTATACTGACTGATGTAATATGGGGTGGACGGTCCAGTCTTGTGCACTCAGTATCATTCCAAGGAGGTGTGTTTAACATACAAACCCACTGAAAATCTTTAGGAGCAAGAATATCTACTGTAAGAATGTAGTAGTAAGAATATGCTATGCTGTAAAGAACCATTCAGTATACTAAACTTGTCCATAATAAAATGGATATATTCATTTAAGGAGCTTAATTTGCATGTGTTTGTGCCCATGTTTATGTATGGCATTATATATAGCCAATTAATTTTCGCTTAAAAAATAATGTGAAACCATTGCTTGTATAGTATAGTGCAAGCATTAGTAGTTATTGAAGAAATAAAGCTCTTCAGCTTTAAGATCCTAAGAAAATACTAACTGAATTTTTAAATTTTTAAAGTACAGAAAATTATATTTTTTCCCTGCACTAAATACATTCTTTTATTCTAATTATGACAATTGGTAAGAAACTTAATAACATCATCGCCCTTTATTTTAACAGGCCTTCACTATTCTGTGTGATATTTTGATGATCTTCAGTCACCAGATTATGTCAGGAGGGCGTGACATGTTAGAGCCATTAGTTTATACTCCTGATTCTTCATTGCAGTCTGAGTTGCTCAGCTTTATTTTGGATCATGTCTTCATTGAACAGGATGATGATAGTAACAGTGCAGGTAATTTTATTTCCTTCATCTCATGTGTATATGTGTAACAACAGTAGGTAGTTAAATTCAACATGGAAGCAAGGTTCATTCTGTCATGAGTGCACTACATGGTACATATGCTTTTAAGTTAGATGCTTCTCACAACCATTAACTCTTACATTTCTAGATTGAATCTACTTTGAGGATTAAAACAGCCAAGGACATATTCCGATAATTTTAGGAGAATAGGACATTTATGTTACTTTTTATTATATATTTATATATCACAGGCTTTCATATTTTGTGGTCATTTTTGAATATTAGAAATTATGTTTGAAACTTTTGACTTTGGGGACAGTTAGAATAATTACAATTCAATAATCAAACCACTCAGCCTTTTAAAACGTTACTCTTCATATTACAATTGCACTGACAAATTTCTTATTAAATATGAGACCATGGAAAACTAAGTAGTATTTGCTTTTCTCTTTTTTGTTAATTAATTTTTATTGGATATTCTCTTTATTTACATTTCAAATGTTATCCCCTCCCCCCCACTCCAATCCTCCTTCCCCCTCCACTTGCTTCCATGAAGGTGCTCCCTCTTCCACGTTAGCATTCCTCTACACTGGAAAAACAAGCCTTCACTGGACCAAAGGCCTCTCCCATTGATACCAGACATTGTCATCCTCTGCTACATGTGCAGCTGGAGCCATGGGTCTCTCCATATGTACTCATTGGTTGGTGTTTTAGTCCCTAGGAGCTCTGGAGGGTTTGGTTGTTGATAATGTTGTTCCTCCCATAGGGTTGCAAACCCTTTAGCTCCTTCAGTCCTTTCTCTAGCTCCTTCATTGGGATCCGCATGTTCAGTCTGATGGTTAGCTGTAAGCATCCTCCTCTGTATCAGTATGGCTCTGGTATAGCCTCTGAGGAGTCACCCATATCTGGTTCCTGCCAGTAAGCACTTCTTGGCATCAGCAATAGTGACTGGGTTTGGTAGCTGCATATGGGATACATTCCCAGGTAAGGCAGTCAGTCTCTGGATGATCTTTTCTTCAGTAACCCTGTCCATGTATTTCCTCCTGTGAATGTTTTGTTCTCCCTTCTCAGAAAGACTGAGGCATTCATATTCTGGTCTTCCTTCTTTTTGAGCTTCATAAGGTCTGTGAATTGTTTCTTGGGTATTCAGAACTTTTAGCGGCTAGTATCTGCTTATCAGTGAGTACATACCATTGTGTTCTTTTGTACCTGGGTTAACGCACTCAGGATGATAGCTTCTAGTTCTATCCATTTGCCTAGGAATTTCATGAAGTCGTTTTTAATAGCTGAGTAGTACTCCATTATGTAATTGTACTACAATTTCTGTATCCATTCCTATGTTGAAGGACATCTAGGTTCATTCCAGTTTCTGAACATGGTGGAGCATATGTCTTTGTTATATGTTGGAGGGTTTTTAGGTATATTCCTAGGAGTGGAATAGCTGGGCCCTCAGGTAGTACTATGTCCAGTTTTCTGAGGAACTGCCAGACTGATTTTCAGAGTGGTTTTTCCACCAACAATGGAGGAGTGTTCTCCTTTCTCCGCATCTTCGCCAGCATCTGCTGTTATCTGAATTTTCGATCTTAGCCAATCTGACTGGTGTGAGGTGGAATCTCAGGGTTGTTTTGATTTGCATTTCCCTGATGACTAATTATGTTGAGTACTTCCTTAGATGCTTCTCTGCTATTCGGTATTCTTCAATTGAGAACTTTTTGTTTAGCTTTGTACCTCATTTTTAATAGGATTGTTTGATTCTCTGGAGTCTAATTTCTTGAGTTCTTTGTATATATTGGATATTAGCCCTCTATCTGATGTAGGATTGGTAGAGATCCTTTTCCCTATCTTTTGGCTGCTGTTTTTGTCCTCTTGACCATGTCCTACAATTTATTCATCTCAGCCACTGAACAGCATAAGAATTTATTATCCATTTATATTTTCTAATGTTAGGCATTTTGATAATTTCTAAGTTCCCCTAATTATAGAATGCTCCAACAAATACGCTTGTTTACTGGAAAAAAAAGTATTAGTGCTTTTATTCTATATAAATGTAAGAATGAGTTGGATTTTGAACTGTTTTTGTATACTATAATTTAGACATGGATAGTTCTATACAGTTGTTATATATTGTTTGATGTTGTATACTATTCCATTCTTGATTTGTAATCCATACCTTACTAAATAGTTAAATAGGAAATGTAGTCAGACACAATCCATTGACAATATTCAACAATAAAGGTAGTTGACACCTGTGATAATCCATGGTAGGCAATCCTCTTCATTTTTAATCCTCCATATGTTCCTCGTTTAGACAACCTAGTTTGTAGGAGTTCTTGTTAATATTACTAATGACTGAAAATTATGTAAAAAAACAATCCAGTATGATGGTGGTCAGTCAGTTGGTTAGTAGATGGTAGTAAGTTAGTTAGGTCAGAAGGCAGTGGCCCTTGCCCTTATTCCCAGCTCTTGAGAGGCAGGGGCAGGTGGATCTCTGAGTTTGAGGCCAGCTTGGTCTATAGAGTAAGTCCATGACACCCAGGACTACACAGGGAACACCCTGTCTTGAAAAACAAACAACCAATAAAAGTTAGTTTATAACATTTAGTATAACTTTTAAAAATGTAAATGATATGGTTCTTCTTCCTGTTGTTTTGTTAAATGATACATTTTTAAATTGCAGTGCAACTGCTTTGACATCTTGGAGTATATGCTCAAGATAAAACTTTTGATGATGTTTTATCTTATGTTCTAATTTGATTTTAGGGCTTTTAGGTGTACCTTAGTACCACAGTATATGGATTAAGCATTCTTCATGCTTTACCTTCTGTTATTAGTATCCTGCAATCATTGAGGTGAATAATATCCTGCTTGGTGTCTGGGTTACCAGAGGTGTTTTTTCAGATATTGAGAATCTTAGATTGAAAGGCTAACAGGATATATAGACCAACTAACTGTTCACAAATATGTTAATAAAGATATTTGAAAAGATTAATATCATTAAAGAACTAATAACCAAACAAAACTGGAACCCTAGGGTTCTTTTAGTTTTATTTTGTGTGTCATAGTTTTGTTTACAATTAATTTCTGATTTGAAATCTGTCCATAAGGAAATTCTTGTTATATATGTATTTCTACATTATTGCATATATGTATGTGTGATATTATTATATTATATACTTATAGTTCTCACACTTTGAACAGTACCCATGTTCACCTTTGCAGTATCAGGCTAGCTGGCACAGTCTGCCCATTGTCTCTTCTCTTGTCTACTCCAGTCTCTAGGTAGGGGTACAGTGCAGGTAGAAGGTGTCTAATCTCTGAGTTTGAGAACCTTCTGGTCTACTTAGGAGTTTTAGGCCAGTCATGGCAATATAGTGAGATCCTACCTAAATAAATAAGACTATATGAGAAAGAATCAGAGATAAAATAGGGGTGAGGTCATCTTCAGAAATGACACAGAAGGTTTTTTTGAGATTAATTTTCTTTCATTGAGGGAAATATTATCTGTTTTTGAATATGCAGGTCTTTGTGCTGAGTCATCCTGTTGGAAAAGTATAAGATGATGAGATGAGCTTTATGAATGATAATTCCTTTTACTTGTTATATCTGTTTCTTTTTCATGATGATCATTTGATATCTCAAAAATATAATATGCTATTTGGTAGTTGCAAATTTTAATTTTGGTTTTAATGTTTCCTTTTCCACTTTCAAATTTTCAGTAAGAAGGCAAGTATATATATATATAGTATATGTTAAAACGTTATGATTGAAGTAAAACACGAGATGTATTGATTATTGGATTCCCTTCCCCCAGATGGTCAGCAAGAGGATGAAGCCAGTAAAATTGAAGCTTTGCATAAGAGGAGAAATTTACTTGCAGCATTTTGTAAGCTAATTGTATATACCGTGGTGGAGATGAACACAGCTGCAGATATCTTCAAGCAGTATATGAAGGTGCGGTTGGAAATATACACTGAGATAGTATGGCTTAAACAGAGATTTTTCTATCTAATCTACCTGAGTTTGAGTCTCACTATGTAGACCAGGTTGGCTTTGAACCCACCTGCATCTACCTCCAGAATACTGGAATTAAAGGTCTGAGCCACCATACCCAATGTCTTTTCTCTACAGATAAAAAAGTTCATGTAATTTGTTTAAGCCTAAGTAATTTTCTAGTTTGAATATTTTCTATATGAAAGACGTTTAGCTTTGTTAAAAATAGTTTTGAAGTTGCATTTGGCATGAGGAATGATTTTTATACTATATGTCTATATCTATTCTCTCCTCAACTTTATTAAATGGTAGAAATGACCAAAATATGTATTATTTGGATATGGTGGCTCTCGCTTGTAATCTCAGCATCTAGGAGGCAGAGGCAGACAGCTCTATTGAATATGAGGCCAGCCTGGTCTACAGAGTGACTTCCAGGACAGCCAGGGTTACTTGGTGAAACATCTCAAAAAATAGTAATTTTTTTCTTGTATATTCTTCTTGTTTTATCTTTGGTAGCTGTTTTTAGGTGTTAAAGCCACTGTTTTAAACTAGAAAAATTGCACATACATAATATATAATGCAAATTTAGACTCCATAGTTCATAGGCTAATAATAGTTTCTGTAAACCAAATTAGTAAGTTGGCCTTCTATCTTATTAACAATTAGAGTAACTCTGACTTTATTTCTTGTCTTTAAAGAAAGTTAGTGTTACTCCTGAAACTCAATATAACTTAGTAACTTTTTATTTCATACCTTCTTTGTTTAAACAGTTTGGGTTTTTCATTTTTTGAAGTTAAAGATATTTTAGAAATGACCATAAACCTTCAGTACTGTTATAAATTTACTGTGATTGGAAGGTTCAAATACATGCTTTGCCTTGTGCTTACAGAATTAACCTCTAAACTTAGTCTTACCGTCAAATCATTTTCAGAGATTTAACTCTAATTTGCATCAATTTCATTTTCTAGTATTATAACGATTATGGTGATATCATCAAAGAAACAATGAGTAAAACGAGGCAGATTGACAAAATTCAGTGTGCTAAGACCCTTATTCTCAGTTTGCAGCAGGTAAGTGTCAGCTTTACTCAACATAATTGGCTGTCAGTAATCAAATTGATGATAATTGTATCTGAGAAAATAGTGATATAAAATATCATCAGTAGTAAAGAATGTTTTACATGAAGTTTAAGCAGACACGTGAAATGTTAGTTTACTCATTACCTCACAACTTGCAGGAAGATCATTTTAATCCACTCTAAGCTATTTTCCTGTTTGTTTTTTTATTCTTGGTGTATATCTGTGTGGAGTGTGTTTGCATAAATGTATATGCATTTATATACATTGTGAAGTTATGAGTGTGGAGGCCAGAGATTGACTCTTGAGCATTGTCTTTGATTATTTTGTTTACTGAAGCTCACTGACCCTGGAGCTTGCTTCACAGGGGATTATAGATATGCTTCCACATCCACTTGTGGGTTTTTTTTTTTTTTTTTGTTGTTGTTGTTGGTTGTTTTTGGGGGGGGTGTTTAAGATTTGAACTTTGGTTCTCATGTTTACATGCTAAGCACTTTATTCACTGAGCCATCTTTCCAGCCTCCTTGAATGATTACCCTTATACAAATGTGACTGATTGTGCATGTGAAGAACACAGGACAGTCTAGGAGAGTTGGTTCTCTTCATCTATACTATGAGTTATGGGAATCAAATTTAGATTATCAGATGTGTTGAAAAGATCTTTACCTATTCAACTATCTTGCTTTTGTCTTACCATGTAGCCTAGGTTGGCCTGACCTAAAATTCCTTTTGCCTCAGCCTCCTAAGGGCTGGAGCAAGAAGTCTGTGCCACAGTTACCTGGATAGCAGTTTTTAAATATACAGGAATTTTGTGGATGTTTTATATAGGAGTTAAAACAATGAGTGAATATGTGTGTCTGTATAAGTTTTTTGTTGTTGTTCTTTTTTTATTTTTGTTTGTCTTTGTTTTTAGTGGAATGTAGGGCCTTTTTTATGTTAGGCAGATGCTTTACCACTTAGCCACTCCCTTATCCTTATAGTATCTCTGTCCCTGTTAACTATATTTGCCATATTGGACAATTAATTTCTGGAACCTACTCATTCAGAAATTAATTATTTCTGTTCCACTGTCCTAGCTTGTGGCAGTAATCACTTTACTCTCTGTGTTTGGCTTCTATTTTGTTAGTAAGTGCACTCATGGGCTTATTTCCTTTGATGGATTGTCTTCTGCATTGATCCATGGTTTTGTCAATGACTTAATTTCTACCTTTTAACTGCTAAATAATAGTTCTTTTTGTTTGCAAGCATGTGATACATGCCATTCATCCGTGTTTGGACAATTAAGTTGGTTCTATCTCCTGGTTATTGTCAATGATAATATAAGATAACACAGCAGTACAACTGTCTCTGAAATAATCATTTTCTTTTTCTTGCTATATAGATATTTTGGGGGTTTTAATAGTTGGTAATATTCCATTTTGTAGATAGATTGTAACATCTAAACGGATCTTGAAACCTTTTATAATTTTATGATTATCAATGAACTATTTTTGTGTATAATATTATGCATAAATATTATTTATTTTGGGTTAAGTTTTAGAATTGCTTAGCTAGATGATAACAAAATTAAAAAGGTTTTGCAGCATTATGATGAAAGTTCATGATGTGAAGATGAATCACTCAGAGCTAAACAACACAGTGGTTGTCATTCACTAGACCCAGCACCACAAAAACAGAGCACAGTTGTCTTAAAGCTCACTGTGGTTTTCCTTTTGTTGTTATATGTGTTTGTACTCATTTAATATTGGCTGATTGGTGTCTGGATAAAAGTAAACCTATTGAGTTTGGGACACCAATAGTGATTTCTCTTTTAAGTGTACTATGTGACACAGCTATGCCTATTTGTATCATGATTTATTGTGTTTCAGGTATCATCAATGCTGTATGTCGTTTATCTTTTTACATTTTAATTTAAAAATATGCTTAAAATATGTTAATTCATATTTATAAAAACATTAAGATTTCCTTCTTTTTCCCAAACAGCTTTTTAATGAGATGATACAAGAAAATGGCTATAATTTTGATAGATCATCATCAACATTCAGTGGCATAAAAGAACTTGCTCGACGTTTTGCTTTGACTTTTGGACTTGATCAGTTGAAAACAAGAGTAGCCATTGCCATGCTGCACAAGTAACTGATTTCCTAATATCTACTTATTGCTTGTATTTTCATGAATCTTAATTTTCTGTCCATCCTTTTGTTTGGATCTATAGTATTGGTGTATAAAGCACATAAGTTTAAATACCTATTGCAGTGTGGTCCTCACCACCTCCTGCACTTTCCTATCCTACATATGTGTATATGTATGTACTAGGGTGCGCGTGTATAAACTGGACTCAGATGTCATCGTTCAGAACACTATCCATCTCCTTTGAAATCAGGTTTGGGCCTGGCCTGGAGCTCACCCATGAAGTTATATTGGCTGGCCAGAAAGCCCTGGGATTGCTTGTCACATGCATCACACAAACTTACTGCTCTCATTCATCTTACCTATTTCTCTATAATTGACTCTCTGATTTACTCAACCTTAATTTCCACCTTGTTGTATGCCTTTTAATATATAGCTGATAGTTTTAGGTAAAATAGAAGAGCTATACATAGAGTAATTAGTATAAGAACTACATTCTTTTCATGAGCTTTTCTCCCCAATTTTGTCTTCATCGTTTTTCTGCCCTATTATATTTTGATGGTGCACAATGATGGTTGTTATCTTGATCAATTGAAATATTTATTTAAATGTTGACATTAATATGGTTAAAATGGGCCCTGTTTTGAGTTTCATTTGAAAAGCTTTAAGCAAGACATTATAAGTGGACATTATTCATTTTTAAGGTAATCCTATGAGCTAGAGTATGACTTTACTACTCTGAAAAAAGTATAGGTAATATATTGATCATTAGGTACAAGAATTTGGGCTATTTTTCTGGGAAAGAATATTTGAGTAAAGAATATATATAGAACTTTTTAACATATTCCTGTAATCCTAGCATTTAGGAGGCCTGAGCAGAAGAATCAGAAGTTAAAAGTCTGGCTATGTTACAAAAATAGGTCAAAGCAGAGTGCAGATTAAAACAACATTTAGCTGATGGCTGACTTGTGTGGATGGATGTGTCTGTGTGCTATTTTGTGTTAGAAAGATTTGATAATATTCTGAATTTTAAATTAAGTTTATTTCTCATTTTAAAGTATTCACAAATGAAGTCAACCTAATATTTATTTATTATCTTATTTCCTCTACAGAGATGGCATAGACTTTGCTTTTAAGGAGCCTAATCCACAAGGGGAGAGCCATCCACCTTTAAATTTGGCATTTCTTGATATTCTCAGTGAATTTTCTTCTAAACTGCTCCGACAAGATAAAAGAACAGTGTATGTATTTGCTGGAAATGTGCAGTTTAACTTTATATTGAAAGGCTTAAGAATATTTGTTTTGTATTTTGTTTTTGTTTGATTTTCTTTCTGACGTACCTGTCACATTATATTCATTTATACCATTTTCTCCTTCACTTAATCAGTTTTAATAATTTTCAGTATTCTAACTATACTGTGTATAATACTGAACTTTAGCATTGTGAGTTCTACTCTCTGTTGTTGTGGTGTAGGTCCATGGTTTTTAAGTTCTTTGTTGAATAATGGCAGTAGCCCAAGTAGGACAGTAAGTAGCATTTAAAGGATGGTAATATTGAAAATCCATGAGACTCCCCCAGGTTAGTCTTTATCTTGAGATGTGGTTGTATTGCAAAGCAAAGGTATCTTTTCCTTTAATGATTTATCCCTCAATTTAATATTTAAACACATCTTTTTCTGAAGTAATTTTCTAAAATGGAAACTTTCTAAGCTGACGCTCACTCTCTACCCCCCTACACTCCCAAGTCTTTGAGGTATAAGGTAGTAGAAAAGTAGAAGTACCACAGTTAATATCTTCTAATAACCCTGGGCCATTTTAACCCTAGACTTTGCCATGAAGCAAAATTCTTAGAATATTAACCAGAGAAATGCAGATTAAACAATGCCGTTTCTTATGTAACAGGTGAACAATACAAAATAATTCTGATAGCATTAGAACATTATATACATTATCAGTGACATAAATTGATACATGGTTAGTTTTGGGATGATCTGACATCACCTAGTAAAGTTCCTTTCTATCGTTAGGCCCAGTCATTTCATCATTCACATGTATATACCCTATGAAATCTTTAAATCATGCAGACAATAAGAACTAGTAAGGAACAGTGGATGTTACAATGTTTGAACATGGAAAATGCCAAAATAAAACTCCTATTTGTTTCCTATTAATATGCACCAACATGACTCAGGTTATGAAATATTGTCAAAACTGATAGATTTTAAAAACATGCTTTGTTCAAATAGAAAAGTATAAAACTATAGTATAATATTTACAGCAGACAACAGTATGTTAGTATTTTGAAAATGTATTCATAAGGCTTATAAATAAATATTAGCTTAGTAGAAGCCCAGGGCTAGAGAAACAGAGAAAGAAGAATTGCTTCCACTAGGGCTACTTATTTACTTGTTTGTTGTTTTATTTTCGAGGTAAATGTTTTATTGTTTGTGGTGCATGTACATAGGTGTCTAGACCATTGCATTTTTTCTCTCAGCCCTGCTGTCAGCCATCCTCTAATTTCTCTCCCTGTCTCTATTCCACGGTACTGGAGTTAGGACATTTGCAACCATGCCTAGCTTTAAATGTGAGTGTGTGCCGGGGCATTTGAACTCAGGTACACATAATTGCAGACCAATTGCTCTAAACCCACTGAACCATGTGCCTTGTCCTGGAGGATCCTTCTTGTTAATATTTTGTTAAGTGACATAGTGGCACGGAACTCTTAATTTTTTTCTACGTTAGTCTATTTTGGTTCAAATTTTGAGTCTTATCTCAGACTGGTATTGGTTTCCAGACTGATAGCCTGTCTATTATATTAAGGATGGCAGAAGTATATCGTAATTAAAAAGATGTATTGAACAGGTACCACACAGCAGTATTTTTTCAGACTGACTTTTTTATGTTGATAAATCTAAATTAATTAGAATTATTTATTGCAATTACTACAAATATTGGAATTGTATAGTATACTTAGTTGATCTTAACTACTAGTTTCACACCCTGGGATTCAAATCATGATGATACTGCCATTTTTATGATTATGGGTATATTAATTTATCTTATGTCTATATTTCTTTATCTAAAATGGAATGTTTTTCTTAATAATTGTACGATTAAAATATTTTGAAAAATGCTTAGCACATAGTAATCATGTGAATGTGTCAGAATTTTTATTAAGAACAAAAACAAATAGATATAGTTTTGTACTTAGGGAACTTATATATCTATTGTCAGTACCAATGACATAGCAGATGATCAACAGATATTAAGCTGGAATACTCTTCAGTTATTTCATTTGGTGTGAGGTTTCAGTAGACATTTTCTCTTCATTTTGCTGCTGAGGCTGCAAATAAGCAGTGAAGCATTGGGCTCCCATTCTTACAGCCTTGTTTGAATAGCAACTCTGTGAATCAAAGCTAATACTTCCCACTTCTTTTTAAGGTATGTTTATTTGGAAAAGTTCATGACCTTTCAGATGTCACTCCGAAGAGAAGACGTATGGCTTCCTCTGATGTCTTACCGAAATTCTTTGCTAGCTGGTGGTGATGATGACACCATGTCAATCATTAGTGGAATGAGCAGTCGAGGATCAACTGTACGGAGTAAAAAATCAAAACCATCTACAGGAAAACGGAAAGTGCTTGAGGGCATGCAACTAGCACTCCGTAAGGAAGCAATTTGTTCATTCTGACTGTTGACCAACTGAATTGTCATTAAGATTCACCTCGGTTTTCATGAGATATGTGACACTCAGTGGTCACCAATTATGCACAGATGTACTGTTTTAACCATTTTACACGCATGACAGTTCTGTCAACTCCTGAAGGAACGTTTTCCCTTTTCACATGAAAAGCAGTGCAGACAGATTGTTACTTTTTTATCACTATTCTGGGGACTAGAGAGATGGCTCAGCAGTTAAGAGCACTAGGTATTCTTCCAGAGGTCCTGAGTTCAATTCTCAGCAACCACATGGTGTCTCACAACCATCTGGGTTGGGATCTGATGCCCTCTTCTGACATGCAGGCATAGATGCAGATAGAGCATTCATATACATAATAAATATTTTAATCACTATTCTTCATGCATGTGAAAATTGTTCCAATCTTTTTGTTGTAACAAAATATTTTTGCAAGCTTTCATATAAACTCTGAATTTTGTTCAAAAATAGTGAATTGTGCAGTATGTAACAAATTAAACTCCTAAATGCTGGTTACTGCATTTGTATGCAGGCGACTTCCCTGACATATCTGACTTCACCTGGGCTGTCTCTAAGAACCCTTTTATAATCCCTACATGTGAGCATGTCACTAAACTCCAAGATTTATTATTATAAAAGATAGGATGTGGAAGCTACCAGTGTGGGGCCTCAGCCTGCAAGCCAACATATTAGAACTTCTATAATACTCTGTTGGCTAAGGAAACAATAGATTTCTCAAGAAGGGATCTCATCCTTTACCTTGGTTTTTATTTTGTTTCCTCTAAGACAGAGTCTCATATATCCCAAGGTTGAACTTAAGAATTTCATGCCCACTTTTCTAAGAGATGGAACTAGAGAAGTGTAACCACGTTGCCTAGTTCAGTTCTCTGCATCTTAATGTAAAGGGTATCAATGAAATTTGGGATCATATTTTTAAATTGCTACATAATTTATCAGCCTTGATTTACCAAGTATGTAGTCCTAAAACTTGATTGCTGTGTAACTTCAGCATCTTTTTTCTAATCATAACCTTATAACCCATTGAGCTTTAGACTTGGTTATAGAGTCCCAGTATCACTGTAAGTGAGCAAAGAACCCTAAATAGGATGTGATGGTTTATAACAATCTATAAGAAATATCATTTTAATAGAAAAATTATCAAATTAAAAGGATGTTTTTTGCATATGATTGTATATCTTAAAAGTCTTTTCTTTAGATAGTTAAATTTTCTGCTGAGTCACCAGACAACTGGGTTATATTCTTAGCAATAATTTATATATTGGTATTTATATAGTATCTTACAAATAAATTATTAAATTAAACCAGATTTTTTTTTATAGAAAATGTTAGCTTTTTAGGTATTTGGATTGAAGCTATATAAATTGCCATTAGTAAATTAATGAAGGATAAATGCCAGGTCAGTGGAAAATGACCCTGAATATATAGAACTATAGTCTTATTATATTGTAAAATGTGCAGTTAATGTCTAAGCTGATCACTTGGGTATTAGGACATGTACCCTCACGAGTGTGCTTTAAAACTGTATATATACATGAAATGGGTGTACAGCAGACATATAGTCTTATAAAAAGCAGCTTTCTGGGCTGGAGAGGTGGCTCAGTGGTTAAGAACACTGATGCTCTTCCAGAGGTCCTGAGTTCAATTCACAGTAACCACATGGTGTCTCACAACCATCTGTAATGGGATCTGATGCCCTCTTCTGGTGTGTTTGAGGACAGAGACTGTAAAGACACATAAAATAAATAATTATTTTTAAAAAGCTTTCCTTCAAATTCATAGTAAATAATTTTACCTTACAATTAACTCAGTGACACTGACATAATTTGTTATTTGTAATGATGGGGCCATCATGTATATTTGGGGTAGATTCTACAAGTTTGGCTTTAATCCACTTCTTAATGTACACATGTTTACTTTGGCATTAGGGTCTTAGGACCACATCTTATAGGCTAAAACCATCCCTCCTACTAATTTCATTCCTAGTACTGAATTGGATTTGTCTGAGCCACACGCTTGCTGTCCCCTCTGGCCCGTTACCTATTAGCATTTTTATTCTTAAGTCCTCCATCCACATCACTACCACATTGACTGAAACATGTAACTCACCAAATGGCTTTTCTTCTTCAAAATGTTAGCAAGTTTGTCACCTTAGTCTAGTTGTTCTGTTTTTGTTTTCTTGTTTTTTGTTTGTTTGTTTGTTTGTTTGTTTGCATTGGCTTTTGTACTCCAGCTGGCTTTCAACTTCTACTATTCCCACCTTGTCCTGAGTACTGAAGCCTAACTACCGCACACCTGGCAACGTACTAAATTCTGTTTCTTTATCTAGTCTCTTCCTATTCTTAGAATCTTCATATTCCTATAGCAGCAAGCTAGTCATTTGAACCATAAGGAATTGGCATTTTTGTAGGTTAGACATCAATAGAGTGACATGATTTGGTCATTGCTATTTCATGCGTCATTGCTCTTGTGACCTGCATAGAGAATGTTTCCTAGTGCAGATGCTTGTTACGCATTGTTTCTGGGTCTCTGTCTTTGTCACTACTCTTCAGGCCTCTATATTCCTTTCTCCTAGCACCATACTGTGTTGTAATTGCTTACCTCTTCTTTCCTCACAAACAGACTCTAAGACCAAGGTGGGACCTGGTGGGACCCAGTTTCCAACACTACTATATAGAGAACAATGGGATGTTTGTTTGTTTGTTTTTAATGGGTCGTATGAGAATCTGGGTGAATTACAAGTAGTAACCAAATGTCACAGCTGTGATTTTCTGTTTTAGCTGAAGAAAGCAGCAGCAGTGACAGTATGTGGTTGAGCAGAGAGCAAACACTGCACACCCCTGTTATGATGCAGACACCACAGCTCACCTCCACTATCATGAGAGAACCGAAAAGGTTACGGCCTGAAGACAGCTTCATGAGTGTCTATCCAATGCAGACAGAACACCATCAAACTCCTCTGGATTATAAGTAAGTACATTTGATAATTTTCTTTACTAGAACTTTATCAATTACATAGAAAAAAGTTAAGTTAAAAGAAGAATAAAATTCTCCTTGAAGCACGCAGGTAACATGGATGTTAGCTCAGAGACAACAAGAGGAAGCAAGGCAACAGCAGGAGAGAGCAGCAATGAGCTATGTTAAACTGCGAACTAATCTTCAGCATGCCATGTAAGTGAGAGTGCCTTATTGTCTGAGTCTAGGAAGTTCACTAATTCATTTTAACATACTTCAATGTGTGCCAGAGCTACAATTTCAGCAAACTCTCGAGAGTAACTAAGCTGAAATAATCAAGGAACAAGATTTTGTCTTTCCAACAGAAAAATAAAATGTTTTAAGTCAAATATTAACTAGTTAGCCAAAGGACCAATCAATCTTAAATTGATCTGTTGGAAAAGTATATATATATGAATCCTTGTTTATTTTGGTACACAGAATTAAAAATACATTTGTGTTACATCTTAATTATATTCCCACCTTAGTTCAGGTCCTCATCTTTCACCTGAACTATCGTAATTAGCTTTCTAACTGGTTTTCTTCCCTTAAACCCCCCATTTATCTGCTCACCAAACCTCTCCCTTCACACTTTCCACCACTCCATCATTCACACTACCATCAAGAATTATAATTTTAGAATGAAAATCTTACCATGTAACTTTCTTACTTAGAACTTTTCCATGGCTCACCATTGCCTGCTGGATAAAGTTCAGTTTCTTTACTTAGTTCATGGCATGCAAGATCTTTCAAAATATGCCCCCTGACTCCATTTTAGTATATCACGTCTCATTACCTGAATATTAGTAAATTCATGGTGTAAACAGGCTCAAGTGTCACCGTAAGTGAAATTGTAACTTTCTGTGATCCTATAACCCTGTAAATTTGCATTTCTTACAGTGTTTGCCCATATTGTATTGTAATTGTTTGTGTATTACTATTTTGTCCATTTCTCTAGACTGTGAGCTCCTCAAGGGCAAGGATCTCATTGTTAGAGCTTGACACATAGAAGGCACTTAAGCAAATAAATGTTCATGGAATAAGTAAATGTTCAGTGCTTAAAAATTGTTCTTACTTTGTTTTTACTGGATTGTGTATGGAAACTTGATAAATATTTCAGAAATCCTAATTAGATGTGACTCTAAATGAAATTGCTGATAAGTAGACTTGAGATCATGCCTTATATACATGGCAAAATGTTATTTTAAGTTTGAATGCATTGTAACATAATGTATTTTTTAAAACTTGGGATAGTGATTGTTACCTCTCAAAATTTATATTTTGTTTTACATTGTTGACTTCAAAATAAGAATTCACATTTTTCTTAAATGATCATTTACCACATGAATGGTGGCATAGAAATAGTCTCCCTAGTTATCTCTGTAGTGCTCTTAAAAAACTTTATTTAGTCACTAAGTATGTGCCATTACAGCTTGTCTCCTATGGCCATCACCAGGACTTGGTTCTGTCTTGTTTCTCTTGTCATATTTTCCTTATTTTGCATTTTATTTCATGCTTGATCCTTAGCTTCTAGTTAAATGCTATTCAAATAGTTCAGGATTCTACCATATAATTATTTGGTTTATATTTGTCCTCTTAAAACTTGGTTCCAGTGTTCAGGATCTGTGATGTCTAGAATGTCTAGTTATTCAGTACTGTTTCCATTTTTCTTATTGTGTGCAATTTGGATTGGTTCTTGATTATGCACAGTCTCCTCCAGACAACTAAAAAGGATTGCCTGAGATAAACAGCTATCACCAGAGGACTCTTTGGTAGTTGTGCCATACTTGGTTAATTGCTTGAAACTTTAAAATACTTTTGCTTTACCAATCTTCTCTCATTAATGATTCTTACCCTGTACTAAAATAACGCATGGATTACATTTTATTCCATAGTTTTTATCACCTATGCCATCAGTGTAATGTAAAGGAAAATACAGAATTGATTTCTGGTTTTTTATTATATTATCTTCAGAACACACAGATTGCCTTTACTTTTATTTCCACAAAAATGTAATAAAATTGTCTTTTATTATCCAGAACTATTATGTCTGGCATTATCATATCTGTTTAGAAAGCCTGGATCAGATATTGTGATCTATCATAGTATTGTATACATTGAAAATTTTTAATTAAATAACTTAGATTTTGATGAGTTGCTTTTGGGATCTGTGGGATCTTTTCAAAAGAAAAGATGGTAATGTCAGCCAAACTGGAAAACAAGAAGTCACATGCAAACTCATTTTGTGCTGCCTACTTTATGCTGATCTGGGCTAATTTGTGAACTTTAGTTTATTTTCCTTGTAATTATGTGAAAAAACACAGCTTTGACCTTGATGTTATTTTTCACTTTTATATAGTTTTGTGGCTTTGAATTTTAGCTTTTAAGCATTAAGTGTTAGTTTTTATATTAGGCAGAATCAATTATTTTAGTATACTCTCAGAGCATTTGATGCATATATTGTAATATGTACTGTTTTCTCTGGTTTATCTGTGTTTTCCCATAGTATATTGTAAGCTCCTTGAGGGCAAGAATCCTATTTTAGTCACTTTTCATCCATAGGGACACTATAGAAGCCTGTCATGGTGTAAGTCTCATGTGACCATGTGGGTGAATGTATGGCTGGTGTACAAATTTGTCACTGAATGAATGGGTTACTAATGATTAACAGTAGCATTAGGTATGATCAGAATATATGCATTCAAAAAATGTCATTTCTTTGGTCTGTTTATGTTTATTAATTTGTACCCTGCCTACTTTCAAAAAAGGATTTGAGGTATCTGCTATGTTCATATGTGGAAATTTGTCATTGATCATTGTATATGGCATATCAGAATTATCAAACTAAATGTATCTAAGTAATATAGAATAAACAAATCCTTAGCATTTTAAAACAAGTGAACATTGGGATTTCGACACCATTGACGACATGATCAGTGCCTAATCATTCTCCCTGACCTTTAATTCCATCATTTCCATTATACTCGAATATACAAAGCTACATACTTGCTGCCTATATATCAATAGTCATGCCTTGGTTCAGATCTTTACCTTGTTTTGTATTTCTCTAGTCGGCGTGGTACAAGTCTAATGGAAGATGATGAAGAGCCGATTGTTGAAGATGTTATGATGTCCTCGGAAGGAAGGATTGAGGATCTTAATGAGGGAATGGACTTTGACACCATGGATATAGACTTGGTAAGAAACAGCCAGAAGTAACGTGTTTTCCTGTCTAAATCCTTTGAAAATAAAGTTCATATTTCTTAGAGAAAGATAAAGTAAGTTGTACAAAGATTGTGAAGATTTTTGGAGATTTAAGAAGGGATTTAGGCATGTGTGCATTTGGTTGGTAACTACGCTAGATCTTAGTTTGATGCATCCTAGTCAAATACAGAAAAAGATTCTTTTATATCCAAAATGAATACTACATATTTGTTTAAGGTTGCTTTCAACACATTAGCTGTTTTCAGAACATGATTATAATAAATTTTCTCTCTCAACACACACACACACACACACACACACACACACTTTATTCTGGATCAGTCACATGCAAAAGTATGAAGTTTAAAGATTAAAGTTAAGAAAAGGTTATGTATTTAAGTTAGCTTGTAAAATGCTGACTACATGGGAAGTCCAACGCACAGTAATATTGATTACATTCTTTTCTTAAAGGAAAGTTAAACAGGCTGAATACACTGTAGTGAAACAGGTTGATTTTTAAATTGTCTCAGCTGTGCTGGTGGCTTATATACTTTCTTTGATAATTTTTTTTACAACTTTATTTAAAAAAAGAGATACATGTACACATTTTTAAAGCATTTTTGCACAAAACTATATATATTTTTGTCAGTACGTGATTTTTAAAGGTTTGATAGTATGCATAAAAATCTTACTAGTTACAATGAGCATAAAGTATATATAAAACAAAATGTAATATGGAAACAGTTTTTTTGGTGTGTAAAGATTAAACATAATAATTTTTAAATACCAAGAATTGCCAATAGGCTATATATTCTTAGCTCTTGGATTATTAATGATTTGGGGTCTAGGTGTACCCCACTCTGAGAGACTGCTGTACACTTATTTTTTTTTCCTAAGAAGGACTGAGGCTTCCACTTTCAGGCCTTTCTTTTTTCTTTCTTTCTTTCTTTCTTTCTTTCTTTCTTTCTTTCTTTCTTTCTTTCTTTCTTTCTTTTTTTTTTTTTTGAGCTTTATATGGTGAGTTGGCTTATAGACGTTTAATCCCAGCACTGGAGAGGCGGAGGCCAGTGGTGGATCTGAGTTCCAGGCCACCCTGATTTACAAAGCAAGTTCCAAGACAACAAGGCTACACAGAGAAGCTCTGTTTCAAAAACAAACAAAAAGTAATTGTTTTGAATAGTCTCAAGGCATATTATTATCTTGCTTGAAAGGTTGACTAAAGTTCAGTTTCTGAAGGCAAGAAGAATTTTTTGAAATAATAAAAATTGTATGTTTTCATTTGAAGTTAATTTAGCAATATATAAAATTATATAAAAGTCAAATAATACTCAGTGTTTACATTCTAAGTTTTTAAAAGTTGAGTATATTAAGCATCACACCAATTTCTTAATTTTCACTGTCAAATATAGTTTTTTACATTATTGATAGAAACCTTTTGTTGGGGCAGACTTTCTTGTGGGATGTGAAGTAAAATTACTTGGATCTTGAGAAGGTAAATACATAAAATATTTTTTTCTTTTGTTTTGTTTTGACACAGGGCTTTTTTGTATAGCCTTGGCTGTCCTGGAACTTTGTAGATCAGACTGGCCTTGAACTCAGAGATCCACCTGCCTCTGCTTCCCATGTGCTGGGACTAAAAGTGTGTGCCACCCCTAACCAGCTTAAGGTTTTTTGTTTTTGTTTTAATTAATTTATTATTAGCCCTCATACAGTATGTTCATACATTTTTTAGCAATAATTACATTTAACTTTGTGAGATAGATTGAGATGATAGACAATATTAAAGCTTAAAATCTCATCCAAGGATTTCCTAAAATTTTAAATTTTTAAATTTTAAATTTCCTAAAATTTAAATTTTAATCCTAAAATTTCTAGGTAAACTAATAACAAGCCAAGTCCCTGTGGTTTTGGTATTTAGTGCACTGATGGGTATTCTTGAAGGAAGTACTTTTTCTCTTTAGAGTAATGTCATAAGGTGTCATTCAAGGATAATGATATTAGAAGAGTGATTTTTTTTTAAAAGTGAAAAATATGTTTCTATTTTACTTTTAAGACTTTTTCTACTAATGAAGTTTTTTATGCTTGCAACCATTCTATTTTGGGGAAAGATGGGATGTTGGCAAGCAATGATTGTTGTATTTTCAGGTATACTTGAAAAATCACATAGACTACTAATGATATTCATATGCATATTTTACTATCTGGTTTATGATTATAAAATCTTGACTTTCTCTTTATTCTTAGCCACCGTCAAAGAATAGAAGAGAAAGAACAGAACTGAAGCCTGATTTCTTTGATCCTGCTTCAATTATGGATGAATCAGTAGGTTTAATTTAAATATGCCCCTGGATTCTTAAATCAGAACTTTAGGCAATGACCTGATGCAGTAGTAATAAAAGGTTAAAAGTACTTTGAAATTCTTGACCAACTGGAATTTGAATGTTAAGCATTTAGACTGTTCCTGTAGGTTTGGCTTGTCTGGTGAGGGATTTCAAGTGAGGGAATGACATGAATCCAGATGGTATCTCAGCAAGAATTCTTTGGCATTTCTCGGTGGGCAAAATAGGGGAATGAGTATCATATGAAGTCACAGAAACTGAAAACAGAACCAAGAGTAGTAGCACTTATTAGTAATTGCTGCACTTTGGAAGCTGAGAGAGGATCATGAGATCTAGGCCAACCTTCACCACTGTCTCATAAAGGAAACATAAATACCAAAGGGTTGAACAGTGAAGCATGAGATTGAGATCTTTTTTTCTGACCTCTCCAGATTTTCCTACATACTTTTCATTATTATAATGACCAAACAGGTATAGTGAGATAGGTTATCATATGTCCTTGTTCCTGATAGACTGCAGTCCTTGAAGCAGTGATGATTCTGTTCAAGTTCTGCCTAACATTATAATTTTGTTTAGTCAAATAATTTGCATATCTTCTCATCTTATTTTTTGTGTTTACCCAATCATGCTCTTTCCTCCTATAGCTAACTTGGGTGATTAGTGTTATTTTCTACTTACCCATTTCCTTGCCCTTTAGACAGACCTGGAAATTGTTTTCACAAACCATATCATATAATATAGAATAAGTGCTTGCATAGCAAAACAGCTTTACAGAGTCTTACAGAGCATCTTACTTGTTTAGTGTGTTCTGCTGGGAATTGAAGATAACTCACACCATAAACCTATGTTCTCAGCCCTTTGGGAGATCCTTTTAAATTCATTCATTCTCAATTTCTAATGTGCAATTGAGGCATTTAGAGATCTTATAAAAATACAACTAGGTTTTTAGGTTTGGTGTGTGGCCTGAGGTTATACATCTTTAACCAGTGCTATTAATTCAGGTCTGCAGACCATTCTTTTGAGTACATGGCTATATAGCAAGAGACAACCTAACCTACCCATAATTCTATATAGTTTATTTGCATATTTAATTATGTGGTATTTAAATGTATTTAAAAGCATTAGAGCATTAATTTGATCACTATTACTGCCATATCTACTTAACTAAAACTAAAATAAGATCTTATTTGTGTGACATTCCAAGAAATGTGATTAGGAAGTTGAAATAAGAAACAACAGTTAAAAAGCAACTATAGCTTTTCATAATTTTAATGTTTTATCTAGTGCCATGACCTTAAATACTTGTGTTCTTAATTGCAAAACAATGTTCATCAGAGTCCTAAAAATAATGAAATACCTATAGAACCTGTTTCTACCCATTTTGACATTTAACATGTAGAGAAACCTATAGCTTGCTGATGTAAAAAGAAATATGTACCCAGCATTTATTAATACATCTTCATCACATTCTAGTGTATATTGAATATTGAGGGTAAATAATAACCTTTTTGGATTTGGTAATGTTTTAGAGGCCTGTGCTAATAAAATAAGGAAATGAGCACTTGTACATATGTAATTTTATAGTATTGCCACATGATGGCAGCAGTCACATAACTGAGTGCTCAGTAATCTTTAATGATTTGGGTACCTTTAGAAGTCTTTGACTGTTAATTTTAAATTTCCATGAGTTGAAAAAATATCTATCTAGTTTATAGTGTCTTAATCATAACATAAGAAACAGGATCAATAGGATATATTGAATGCAAAAATTATCTTCTTACAATGAATATATTTTATAATTTAAAATGATGAATGTCATTAAAATAGCAAAACTAGAATTTGAATCCCTTAATGCCCAGTTCTCAGATTCTCTAATGCAGAGTGAAGTAACTCAAAGCACTTGGTATAGTTACAACTAAACAGTTCCCAACTACCTTTCATATCAGGATTTTCACATTGTCTAGGAATGGAAGTATATTTGAAGTTGTATACACATAGGATTCTAGTTTAACAGTATAGTAGGTTTCCCACCTAGAAACAAAATTGGCTTATCTCCTATGATATGATTATTTTCTGTTAATATTTGTATAACATTCCAAAACTTAACGTTGGTACTCTGAAATAATGTTTTAGTGTTTAATGCTGACCTCAAAAATAGGTCTAATGTGTTAACTTAGAAAACATTGCCACTAGTTTCACGTAGGTCAAACTTCTCAAATTAAAGTTATTTGCAGCATAAAATTAGGAAAGTGCTCAATGTGCCAGAGCTAATTTAATATTCTAATGGAGAGGTCTGGTTATAAGTCACTGTATACGAAACAAGTCAGTGTCAGATGTTCAGGTGCTTCCTGATTAATCACCATATTTGAAAAATACCTGCGATCATCTTAGCATACTCCACATTCAACATTGACTAGTGCAGTTGATGAAATGGCTCAGTGGCTAAGAGCATTTGCTATTCTTCCAGGACCTTGGTTCTATACGTGACTCACGTCCTAGCCAACAACTGCCTGTAACTCTAGTTCCATAAACTTGGCCTCTGTAGACATAGCATTCATGTGATATATAAAAGTAGGCAAAATACTCAGACAAATAGCTTACCATTTTCATTAGTAATTGGAACTCTACATATTCAAAATTATAAAGTATTATGACTAGAAGAAACTTTTAAACATCATTTAGGCCTCTCTACTGGAAACATAACTCTTAACTTTGGACTCTAACATAAAACCTAACACTTCTTAGAGAAACCAGGACAAGGGACGAGAGGTGGGGGACATATCACTCCTTTTTGTTTTCATTCCTGGAGAGTCTAAGCATGTCATTTGATAATTCACTTCGACAGTACACAAAATTTCCTTGTCTAAGAATAAACAGTTCCTTCAGGTGAAAACAATTCATGAGATTCTGACTTCTGTTGAAATGAGAAGTCTGAGCCTTTAGTGATCTCAATCTCAGTTTCTTCTGGCTTTGCTAACCAGTTGCTCATTTACAGTAGCCTAAAGTTTTGCTTAACTGGTCTAATAAGTGTTAAAAATTTAAATGAAATATTTGACATAATATATACAGCCAAGCAGCACATAACTTTGTATATATTGAGTGAAAATGCAGAGTCATTTTGTTTTAGTTACAAGTTGTTCTCAGATTTTTGCCTTTTATAACTAGAATGTGCAAGAACAAGCACCAGAAGAACTCATTTAATTGAAATTTCTCTTTAGTTGCTTAAAATATATACTTCTGTTCATTAGCTGAGACCAGATTTTCTAAAGAAAGATTTTTATTTTATATAGCTGCATTGTTCTTTTTATCATGTTCATATATATGCCTATTCAAAAAACCATCTACTTGAGGGTACAAATGGCTAAGACACCAAGATGTTCTTAAAATCTTTCCATACACAGCTAGAAGGATATACTGGGAAATAAATTTGTTCTTTATTCAGCAAATGTTAAGTTCATGCTTTAGGGGATTGTATAACAATGACACCAGAGTCCCTATCTTAGTTATGTTTGTGAGTTAATTGACATTGTAATGACTGCTACTGCTATCTTATTATTGATTAATGATTACTTTATTTTTGTATTTATATGTCTGAAGAGATGTTTTCAGTGCTTTTAGTAATATTTTAGCATAACTGAATAATGTATTATAATATATACAGATTTTTCTTAAGAAATGGATGACTATTTTAACGAAATTTTTTTTCCCTCTCTCATTAGGTTCTTGGGGTGTCAATGTTTTAATACCAGTACACATTTAAATCTGTGGTGAAGTCATTTTCTAAGTGAAGAGGAAATTTTAAAATAAAGTGTGGTAGATACAGTGAAATTCTGTACAGATTTTTCTCTAAGGAGAATATAACATGCTTATGCTTACCAAGATGAAGTGCATTGAGGGGCAGTTTTGTTTGCCTGAAAAAATAAAGGACAAGTAAACAATTTGATGATAAGCTACAGTTTTTCTTAGAAAGTAAATATTTTATTTATGCGCTGTTAGTTGGCTTTTAAAGGAATTATTTCATGCTTTTTTAAAAAAATATAACAATCTGAAGAAGTATTTGGTACAGATAAGAATCTTCTCACATTTATTTACTGGTTGTACTAAATAATGATGACCTCTGCTGGATTTCTGTTTACATCCACGAAACAAAAGTTAAGGATGGATTTATTCCCTGACCCTGAAATGGTAGGATAGAATTGTTTTTAGCATTCTAAATTTAAATGCTTAAAACATCAGTCAACAAAACTTTGTTTTAAATGTTGTAATTGTGAAAAAAGTTAAACTTATAAGCAGAACTTTTACAATTTTTTCATCTAAAATGTATTTTAAGATATTTTTAAAATCCAAGAGCTTCTGTATACTTTTCAGAAATATCCAGATGCAGTGAACTGCCAGAAGGTAACCAGTCTCGAACATGCTTATCCCATAGCAGTCCTGAAAGTTTGCTTGTCCTTTAAGATAAAATGTAACGTTGTGATATTCCTTCCAGTAGTGCCACTGTATTTTGTCTCCAAATAAAAGAAGCTTATTGTAGTATGTTTGCAGAAAATTTAAACAAAAATTATACAGCTTATTAGAGTGTGGGAATAGGGATCTAAATTTTAAATAAAATTATATATATATATAAATTGGTGCTGATTTTATAATTGCGCAGTTTGTTTAGTTTTTTCTTACTTTTAAATTCCAACTTAAAATTATGAGGTTTCAGAAATATATTGAAAGTTTAACAATGTTTAAAAATAGAAAAGCATGACTGTTCATGCTTTAAAATGATTTTTAAATTTGTATTTTATATTGTTTTATCTATCTGTCTTTGCAAGCAGTCTTCAGGTTAAAGATACTTCTAACAGGTTACAGTACATTTCCTCTGTATGTAAATTAGATGGGATAATAGAATTCATAACCCATAATATTCTTTGAAAGCTAAGCTTTAAACTTCATTTTATGTCCTTTCACAAGTGAATTAGTTTAAAACAGAAAGTGGCCACTTGCCATTTTGACATCAACTCATTTTGCGAGGCTTAGGCAGCTAGACATCGTTTAAAACAAAATATTAACTTATATTACATGTATATCTATCTTTTGTCAGTCGTCTCTCAGTTCTTGAGGTATATTATTTTAATCATTCCATGCCTTAATATGCTTGCAATACAAGAATATTTTCAGCTGTGTGAATACCAAAAGGTTTCTGGTTTTTTTTCAAGTCAGGAAATCAACAAGCATTGGGCTGTGGTAGCCAAAAAACCGTAGGTTAAATGAATGACCACAAAATGCATTTATTTTATTAATTCATGGTTAACAAATCAAACCAGACCTGTCTAACATACTTTCCATCAACATTGTTCTGTGGAAACGTATTGCATATGTTCTTTTACACACCACTGCATTTCCTAGAACTGCGGAGAGGACTGTATATATGATTTGAAACCTAAGTTGATTTTTTTTTTCTCACTCTTGAAAGGAGTATTTCTTTGTGAAAGCAGTTCTTCAGCTTTGTTTTGAACCAGCTAAAATGTTTTCTCTATTACTCTAACCTGTTGTCCTCCACATTCTATTGTCCTAATTGTACTGTTTGCTGATTTGTATTTATGTCTTGAGACAGTAACTTTTTGAATAAAAATAAACCTACAGTATGTTGTATGCTTTATCTCTTGTAATCAAAAGGGGGGTGGTTCTAAATGCTTTACAAATTATATTTATTACCACACTTTAATGTGTATGAGTGGGATTATTTATAGAACACATCACCAGTTTATATTTTTAATAAATAACATATGTTAAATTGTGACTAAATCCCTAGTTGGGTTGTTTAAAATAGAAACCTGTAGCCTTTGCTGCTTTTGTTTTTATCTGGTATAGATTAAGCACACTTTGCAATGTCTACCTTGTTCATTTAGGAAATATTTGAATGCCTACCATGTTAGATGTGTGAAAAAGTTTTTCCATCACAGTTCAATGTAAAAAAAAATACAATTGTTAAGTTTGAACTAAGTGCTAGGGCAAAAATCTAGCCAAGGAGTTCTGATTTAAGGAAATCTATATTGGATAATGGGCTCATGATGTGTGAAAGTCAGCATTTGAAAAAAGAATTTATTACTGTCTCTTCTGTGTGGTAAAATTTGCATTGCACTTTTAAAAAGTTACTACTATTGGTGTACATTGCTTATTTTAATTGATATGTAAACCATACAAGGAATCTTTTGGTCATCGGTGGTTCTGAACTAAGCTTACAGAATGGTAGGCAATATTGCTGGCCATTGTTTTAAGTAGTATACACATAATGACTCATCAAAGCTTCATGACTTGAGACCTGTTATCCCCACTCATTTATTTTCACAGATCACCAGGCAGTGCAGAAAAGGAGTCACAGAAAAGTTAGCAAAGATTATCCAGAGATGAATGCTTTCTCAGTGAGGGCTGGTCTTCAGAGCTCGACTGTCATGCTGTGCTCTGTCCTACAAACTGGTGAAACGGGTATTGAGAAATGTGTTGCAACCAGGTGTGCTGGCTCATGCATGCCTCTAATCCCAGCGCTCCACATGTTGAGGCAGGAAGATTACTGCCAGTTCAAGAGTAGCCTGGCCTGTGTGGCAGATTCCAGGCTAACCAGGGATATACAAAGAATACCAAAAGTGCAGGAATGACGGGTAAAGTGGCATAGTGTTCCTGCCATGCTGCTGCTTTAGGGAATCTACTTGAATATAAAGTTGAGTGGTGTGGATTTGCTTATGACATGCTATTCAGCTGGCTTCTGTAACATACAAGTTAAACATAAGCTCTGAGCCTTTCAAACAGTTACTAATAGTTTTAGAAGTTGGGGTGTTGGAATAAAAACAATAATTTAAGATAAATTTCTTCAATGTCCTTCCACAAAGGGAAAAGTTTATAGGTTAGGCCAACAAGACTCTTTAGCAGGTAAAAGGCCTTTAACTGCCATGCCTGATAACCTAGGTGTGATCTTAACTCACATGGTTGATAGACACAATAAACCCCTGCAGTTATATTCTGATTATCATATATATATATATGGATGCATGCATATGTGAATACACATACTAAATAAAATTTGTAAGAATTCTCTTGGGTGGGTACTAGGTCACATAGATTATTCTGGCAGTTGTAATGACTCAGCAAAATAAAGCAGCCAAGCATAAGGCATATTGATATGAGGAAATGATATAAGTCTGATTAAACATCCCTTGAGATCAGCAGATCTCTTTTTTTTTTTTTTTTTTAACTAGCCACTGCTGCCTGAGTGGACAGACCAGAAAGATGGACATTATTTTTGGCATTTTATATAATTCCTAGGATACATGGAATACTTTTTACAAGTATATCTTGGAACATGCTATGAGAGGCTTTCATAGTAGTAGACTTGTTTAGGAGGCTTTTTTGGTAAGGTAGGTAACTCTCCCTTAACATTTTACATGAAAAAAAAAATTATTACATACAACAAAGTTGAAAAAAGTTAATGGTACCAGTCTATTTTATCTATGAAAGCTGTCTCTGTATTTCAAAGCAATTGCAAACCTGATCATACTTCTGACTACTGCAGCCTACATATCTTTAAGGACTTAATACTCAGTTTTTATTTGACAAGTTATTAAAGATACTGAGCATCACTATTGACTCAGTTTGGTTACAGTCTTCAGCAAGTCGGCTTCCACCCTTTTATATAGGTAGTGACTATTAAGTTTCTCTTCATCACAGATTAAACTTGATTGAGTGTCATATAAGTGAAGTCATCCAGTGTTATCTTTATGTATAAAATTATTAGCTTGGAATATTTATGATATTTAATGCATGTTTTATATGTGAAAAGTTCATTCTATTCCTGGGTCATATTCCATTGTAAACATAAAGAACCCTTTATTAATTCACTAGACACATATGCTTGTTCCTACTTTTTACTAATTATGAATAAGAAAAGCTGCTATTGACGTTGCATCTTTAACATTGACAGGTGGACCAAATGAAATGGGAGTAAAGTAACTAAGGCTGAGAATTTCAAGTCAAGAGGACAATACAAATGACCCTCCTGTGTATAAATCCTAAGTGTGGGTGGGATAAGACAGGTGGAAAAACTTCTCTACAGAGTACCCTCTACAGATTAAAAATCAAAACATTCAAAACTAATTACTTGAATCTCACAGTTTTCTACTGTTCAATATCATGGTGAAGCATGCCCAGGACTCAGGAGGTTGCTTGCTCCCTGTGTTCTAGAACATCCTTGTTTACGTCATATATCTAATAATTTGGTTGCCAGTTGCTCATTACATACATCTTGATGTTTTGAAGTGTTCATATATTGTGGAATTTGTAAGCCAAACGTGATTATTACTTTTTCTATGAGAACACATGATGCTTTTTCAGTAATGCACATTGTTATTTAAATGGACAACATGTCATATTTGCAACAGATATTTAGACATTTTCTTCAAACTGTCCCTCCCCAGCCTCTGGGAATCACTTCTTGGCTTCTCTGAGTTTGATTTTTTGTTTTTTAGATTCTACATAAAAGTGACATACTGTCTGTTCTGTGCCTGGGCTCATGTCACTAGAAATAATGTCCTCCTATGTGCTCTTACAAGGTAGCAGGAGTGATGAATCCTAATGGTAGGTCTAATTAATTAGGGCCATTCACAACATTTTCCATGAATTTACTAATGACCTAATGATACTGAGCACTGATTAATATACTTCTTGGGCACTTGTGTGTCACTAAACCTTTTGCCTATTTTTAAAAGCAGGTTATTTGATATTTCTGCTGTCTAATTGTATGGATTTCTTGTATATTTTGAACATTAAAAGCAATTTGTAATTTAGGAATATTTTCTTTCCTGGGTGTTTTTAAATATAGCCCTAATTTTTTTTTGTCTATTTATTTTGAGACTGAGATTTTCTGTGTAGCCCTGACTGTACTGGCTTCAACCTCAAAGATTCAATTTAAAGATGCGTGGTGCCACTGCCAGTTTTATTTCTTACATTCTTCGGCTCATATGCTTGATTTTTATGCATATATAACGGTTTTGCTGGTGTGTGTGTGTGTGTGTGTGTGTGTGTGTGTGTGTGTGTGTGCGCGCGCGCGCGCGCGCGCACAATGAGTCCAGAAGAAAGCATTGGATCCCCAGGACAGGAGTTAGAGAAACGAGAGCTGTTCTGTGGGTATTAGGAATTGAACTGGGGTCTTTTAGAAAAGTAGCCAAACTCGACCCACTGAGACATTTCTTTGTCCCCATTTATAAACTTATTTTTTTAGGATTTATTTATTTATTATATGTATATAGGTACACTATCAGTGTCTTCAGACACACTAGAAGAGAGCATCAGCTCTCATTACAGATAGTTGTGAGCCACCATGTGGTTGCTGGGAATTGAACTCGGGATCTCTGGAAGAGTAGTCGGTGCTCTTAACTCCAAGCCATCTCTCCAGCTTCTATACATTTATTTTTATATAGTGTATGACTTTAGTTTCAGGGAATGAATATCCAGTTTTTCCAACACTGCTTACTGAAATGACTGTCTTCTCTCCATTGTGTGTTCTTGGATGTCAACCATAAGTGTGTAGTTATTTCTGGCTCTCCATAATTTTCTATTCTGGTTTTATGCCTCTTTTATGTTATTTTGATTACTGTAGTTTTTTTTTTTTTCTAATCAACTAGTGGATGCCTTCTGCTTTTTTTTCCCCTTAAGATTTCACTGGCTGTTTGGAGTCTCTTGTAATTGCATATAAATGTCAGAATTGCTTCATTCATTTCTATGAAAAATGTCATGAGCATTTATTATGTTGTTGCTTTGGGGCTATATGGCACTTAAATATTAATATTTCACATTCATAGCTACAACTGTTTTTACCTCTTTGGTTAAATTTTTTCTTAGTATTTACTAAATTAAATGATTGTGGGTGGAGTGTAGGTTGTGAGAGTTTCAAAGAGGAACACAGGAAATGTGTGGAGGTCAGAAGATAATTTGTTGGAGTTGGTTCTTTCTACTGTGGGTTCTGGGGATTTAGCTCTAGCTTACAAAAAAAGCCCTTTACCTGCTGTCTCCTGGCTCTACTTTAGTATGGTTATATATAACCAGTGTAAATTAATATTATTTCTTGGCTTCTTTTTAGTTTGTTATCTCTTTCTTAGAACTTTACTGGGTTTAGTAGCTCCAACAGGATTCCACTGGCTTCTTCCATCAAGGTTTTCTCTAGAAAAACCTGTGTGTAGTGATAGTTGAACTTTTTTTTTTCAAGTTACAACACCTTTGTTTTTCTTCCTACCCATTGCTGTGGCTGGGACTTTGAGAACTCTGTTGAATAGAAGTGATAAGAATAGGCATCCCTACCTTGTCCTGATCTGAGAAGAAATGCTTCCAACTTCACATTATTGGATATGGTTTATTGCAATGATGTTATTTCATTATATAAATTATATATTACATAAATATATTTTTATATATAATATAAACCTCCTTTGTTTCATTTTGATTTATAAAAGCCTATTCTACATGGCGAAAGTATGCTATTCAGGTTTTTATTTGCATGAAGTGTCCTTTCTGTCCCTTTACTATCA
The DNA here is from genome assembly GCF_963924665.1 of Micromys minutus. Lineage (NCBI taxonomy): Eukaryota > Metazoa > Chordata > Mammalia > Rodentia > Muridae > Micromys > Micromys minutus. The sequence continues at coordinate 95,507,929 of NC_137970.1, forward strand.
GTCCGCTTATGACCTTACAGGTGAAGTGAGTCATTTATAGGAAGTGTCTTAGTTACTTTTTTATTGCTGTGAAAAGACACCAGGACCAAGGCAACTTATAAAAGTGTTTATTGAGGGCTTACAGTTTCAGAGAGTAAGTTCATGACCATCATGGTAGGAAGCAGGCAGACAGGCATGGCGTTGGAGCAGTAGCTGTGAGCTTATATCTTGATCAACAAGTAGTATGAGGCAGAGAGATGTGGAAATGGCATGGGCTTTTGAAATGTCAAAGCCCACTCCCAGTGATACAACTCCTCTGTAAAGGGCACACCTCCTAATCCTTCCCAAACAGTTCACCAACTAGGAACCTATGAGAGCCAGTCTCATTCAGACCACCACAGGCAGCATAATGTTTGGATTTTTAAAATCTATTAAACTTCTCTGTGTCTTAACTAGAAAATGTAACCCATTTGCAACCAATGTAATTATTGATAGGTGAGGACTTAGTACTGTCATTGTTTTATTTTCTGGTGGTTTTGTTAGTTTTCTTACCATTTTTTTAATTGAAGGAATTTTTATCTAGTGATATTTTTATCAAGATATAAGCTCACAGCTATTTTGACTCTCCTGGCTATCACCTGCAGTTTTATCTTTAAAATGTTTCAGGTTGGTTTTTTTGATCATGGCAGGAAAATGACTGTTACAGTAAAACATGTCAAATAACTTATTTGATTTTCCAGTGGACAGATAGTTGCCTCTGCACTATTACTGTAATCTAAGTGCATTCTGCCTTTTTAAAAATAGATGTCTTTGTGGGCACATTCGAAGAGGTAAGAGGTTGATTATCTCCACAGTTTGTTCTGGGGATCGGATACAGTCAGGTTTTTAGTCTTGGTGTTAATCCATTATCCACAGAGCTATCTCACCAGCACAGTATTATGCCTTTAATAAGATGTCCATTATTGGAAATACTAATAAAATGCTAATAATTGTCATTATTGAAAGAATAGTGATGTTGACTTGGCTTGAAACATAGTTGCATAGACCTTCAGTTTATGTAAACTATTTAGGAAGTATGGTAGATACATGCAGGCAAAACACCCATACACATAAAATGTAAGTATATTATGAGAAGATATGTTGAACATGTATGTGTGTTTCTTGTAACTTCCTGTGTTTCACTATTTTAATATAATTTTTATTCTTTGAGCATTTTATATGTGCATGTAATATATTGTGACAGTATTAATTCCTTCAAGATCCACCCCACTTCTCACTTCTCACTTTATGTCCTTAATTTTTTTTCACAACATACAGAGTCCAAATGCTGCCCATGCACCCATGAGTATAATATATCTATCCCCTGGAATACTGCAACCTACCAGGAGTCACACCCATAAATAAAAGTGACTCTTCTCTAGAAGCCATCAATTGTCCATAGTTCCTGAGCTAGAACTGCAGGCTCATGCAGCCCCTTCCATGCTGGCATTTTGACTTACTTGCTCATGTGCAGGTCTTATGCAGGAAATAACAACTGCTGTTAACTTCATTAGGGACGTGGACCTATCATGTGCAGTAGATACTGTTTCACTTTGGTCCTCCCTGACCTCTGACTCTTAAAAGCTTTCTGCCCTTTTTCCATAATGGTCCCTGACTTTTATGAATAATGTTGATAACGGATGTCCCATTTCTGTCTGAACACTCCTCTCATACTGTCTGCCCTGACTTTGATTCTTGTTTGTTTATAAATTAGTTGTTTGTTTATAGTCTTTCATAGATAGTTGGTTTTGTTCTACAGTTATAATATCATTGCTGATTTTATCCAAGATATGACCAGTTAAAGCTCTTTCAAGCTGGTGCCTGCCTTTGGTCATTTTATTATTACTAGCACTGCACAACATTCCAGATTTATCTTGTGGTTTTTACTCCCCCACCCTTCAAATAAGCTATTTTTCCATAGAGCCTCAGTTCTTAAAAGTAGTGCTTAGAAACCAGGATTGGAAAACTTCATATGCTCACAGGTGCTGTTTTATTGTTTCTAGAGAAATGCTTAGAGGACAGAGCTGAAAATATATACAAGTATATGTGTTCTACGACCTATTCATCTGCCTACCCCCCTAGAGCGGTGTTGCCTTCTTTCTGCAATGATCATCACTTTGAAATAGGACTTTGCTAGCCATTTAGTCTCATATGCTTCTGTTTATAATGCCTTTTGTGCTCTGCCTTAATCCTTGATTTATTTTTTGCATATTTGAAATATCACTGATTGTAAAAGGCAGTACATACCTAGGAGAAATCTCACTTCTTATTCCTTCTATTCTATTCTTGGGCTCCATTCTTTTTCTATGTATCCCCTTGAGTAAGCAGACCTAGGTTTTCATTAATGTCTTGTGTATTACCACCCAGCTGGCAAATGCAGGTATGTTAACTATGTATGTATGCAATTTTTATTAAGGGTGTACTATCATTCCAGTTTTCTAGAAACAGTAGATATTACAAATGGCAAAGACCTGTATATTTCTGCTGTATATTGTCAAATGCTTCTCTGTAGAGATTAAAACAATTTGTATTACTTGCTTACGTGTAGTGCTGAATTTAGGAGTGCCTATTTCTCCATAGCCCAACAGAAACAATATGTCATAATCTTTGTAATCCAATAACTGGAACAAACTGTCTCTGTTTATGCAGTACTACACTGCTTTGTTCATAAATGCATTATATTATAGTCTATATATGAAGCTTTTTGTTTTTTAAAGTCTATAGAAATACATTATATTTATGAAATTCTCAACTAAAATAAGAAATAAGCCCTTCAAGTAACCACCAGGGTCAAAGTAGGTATGGCTATAAGGAGCCTAAAGGGCTGTTTCTGGATATTAACCTTTGCAGAAGCAGTAGAGAAACACAACAAAAAGCCTTATATGAGGCCATATAAGCTCATCTTCTTTTTTTTTTTTTTATTTTTTTAACTTTTTTTAAACGACTTTATTTTGCAAAACAAAGATAAATGTACAGATTTTAAACATTTTTTGCTTAAAATTATACATTTTTGTCAGTACTGTTTTTTCAGACATTAAAATAAATTTTACATAAAACCATGTGAATATGTTTTTTAGTCAGTACTTGATTTTTTTTCAAGGGCTTGACAGTATGCATTGAAAACCTACTAGTTGCAATAAGCGTAAAGTACATGCAAAACAAAACGCAACATGGAAATAGTCAAAGTCTTCTTGTTTTGTGAATATATGTATATTTTTTGTTTTCTTTATTTCTTGGACTTTATACAGTCTGTGAGTTGTTTCTGGGGGAGTGCAAGCCTCTGGAGTTAGCATCCCACTATCAGTGACTGCATATTATGTCTGTTCTTTTGTGACTGGGTTATCTCACTCAGGATGATCTTCTCTAGATGCAGCCATTTTCTTAAGAATTTGGTTAAGTCATTGTTTCTGGTGGCTGAGTAGTATTCCATTGTGTATATGTACCACAATTTTTGTATCCATTCGTCTTCTGAAGGACATCTGGGTTCCTTCCAGCTTCTGGCTATTATAAATAGAGCCGCTATGAACATTGTGGTGCATATATCTTTGTTGTGTATTAAAGTGTCTCTGGGGTATATGCCCAGAAGTGGAATAGCTGGGTCTTCAGGTAGTACTATATCCAATTTTCTGAGGTATCGCCAGACAGATTTTCAGAGTGGTTGTATTAGCTTGCAACCCCACCAACAGTGGAGAAGTGTTCCTCTTTCTCTGCAGCCTCACCAGCATCTGCTGTCATCTGAGTTTTGGATCTTGGCCAATCTGACTGGTGTGAGGTGGAATCTCAGGGTTGTTTTGATTTGCATTTCCCTGATGGCTAAGGATGTGGAGCACTTCCTCAGATGTTTTTCGGCCATTCGGTGTTCCTCAACTGAAAATGATTTGTTTAGCTCTGTACCCCATTTTTTAATAGGGTTATTTGATTCTCTGGTGTCTAGCTTTTTGAGTTCCTTGTACACCTTGGATATTAGGCCTCTATCTGATGTGGTGTTGGTAAAGATCTTTTCCCATTCTGTTGGTTGCCGTTTTGTTTTCTTGACGATGTCCTTAGTCTTACAGAAACTTTGCAATCTCATTAAGTCCCATTTGTTAATCTTTGACCTTAGAGCTTGAGCCATTGGTGTTTTGTTCAGGAAATTTTCTCCTGTGCCTATGTGTTCTAAGGTTTTCCCTACTTTCTCATCTAATAGTTTCAGTGTATCTGGTTTAATGTGGAGTAAGCTCATCTTCTATCCTTTCAGACTATGTTGTTGACAAGACTAAGGGTATACATATTGTTCACTGTCTACAACACATTTGCATTATTTACTAGAAAAATTCCACTCTTACGAAAACAGAAAGCACAGCCATTATGTTCTGACATCGTATGTGCTGTGTTAAAACAAAAGTAACAAAAAACTACAAAATCCAATTGGAATTACATTTGGGTTATGACAACACGGTATCTTGGGATACATCAAGACTAAGCTAGTCCCTAAAAAGGCTGTTACAAATGAAGCAACCAATTTCAATGATAATGAAGCATATTGTAATTGAGTGAATGAGATGCTCCCCCCCCCCATAATCTTGAACATTTGAATACTTGATCCCCAGTTGGTAGCACTATTTGGGGAGGCTTAGGAGGTGTGGCTGTCACTTAGGCAGAGAAATATGTCACTGATAGCAAGTTTTGAGAGTTTAAAGCCACATTATTCCTAGTTCACTTTCTCTGTCTCCTGCTTGCAGTTTAAGATGTGAATTCTCTGCTGTTCGAGCTACCATGCTGTTACTCCACTGTGACAGACTCTTATTCCTCTGAAGTCATAAACCCAAGTAAACCTTTCTAAAAGTTGTCTTTGGTTATGGTATTTAATCACAGCAAAAAGTAATTACTGTGTGGATAAAATTTGGGTGAAGAATTCAAAAAATGTGGCTGTATGGAAGGTTATTTGCTTTTGTAGAGGATCAGGATTTGGTTCTTAGCATTCACATTCAAATGCTCACACTGCTCACAAGTAGGATCTAGGGCTCTTCTGGTCTGTAGGGGCACCCCAGCACATGTGCGTACACAAGTGGGCACACTTGCACATAAATTAAGAAACAGTACTCCCCTTTATTTTTCGAGACAATGTCTCTCTGAAGCCTTGACTGTCCTGTGACTCACTCTAGACCAGGCTGGCAGAGAGATTCTCCTGCCTTGGATTCCAGAGTGCTGTGATTAAAGGCATGCATTGCTACCACCCAGCAAAATATCTTTAAAAGAATCAGAAACAGTGTTACTTGTAATCCCAGCATGAGTTAGGTGGAGTCAGGAGGATTAGTGGTTTAAGGTCAGTTTCTGCTACATAGTAAGTTTGGGGCCAGACTGGGCTTCAGTTAATTCTAATACAATACAGGAAAACACTCAGGCTAGGTAAGGACTACAATAAAAGATGTGTATGACAAAGTAAGGACACAAGCATTTTCAAAGTAACCAGTCACAAGTCTTGGAAATGAAAAATAAGAAGCTCCTTGGAAAAATTTCCAGGGGATTAGATCAAGCAGAAGAGTGGATTTCAGGATTGAAAGACAAGGTCCATGAAATAGATAATCACCATATTAGGGTTTTCTATGAAAGCAATGGGTGGGTGGGATAGTTAAGTGTATGACAGCACTTGCTATGGAAGCATTAAGATCTGCCTGAGTTTGGATCTCAGTATTACATAAAAACCTGTATGTGCCTGTAACCATAGATGGATTCCAAGAGTTTGCTGGCCAGCCAAATTAACCAGCATGGTCTGCTGTCCATTCAGTGAGATGCCTTGCCCTAAAGGCATGCAACAGGAAGTGGTACAGAAAGATGGTATCATCTGTAGTCTTTGCTTGTGCCTGCACAGGTGTTCACACCTGCATACTAGTATGCATGCTACATATACATGCCAAAACAATGGCAAAAATGTCATTGGATATGAATATGATCAAATGCCAGTACTGAAAAAAAAACATTTGTTACTTCATTGGTATTTCAAAATGTATTATTGGACAAGTAATAGATGCAAAAATAAAATTAGCTTTAAAACCATGAAAAGTTATGAAGGAATTTTAATTGCATGTACATAGAGGGAAAAAAGCCTTCCCAAATATATATGTTGCAGAAGGCCTGCTGCATGACTTCCAATTTTGTAAAATTCTGGAGGAAAAGCAAAACTATAGACAGTAAAAAGGATTATTGGATACCAAGGGATAAGGAGTAGAAGGAATAATGGAGTATAGCATTGGGGATTCTGAAGGCAACAAGGCGCATCCACATCATATTCCAGTGGTAGATACAAATCATTGTACATCTTCTGGAAATCATGCAGTGGCCCGTTTTCAATGGACTTACTCTAGAAGACTGACTTTGAACAATCCCAAGGATGTACTCTATCTAATTATAGGCTTTGAGTCTGATATGGCCTTGGATAGGCAACCATAGTATCTGTGAGTTTGCAAATACAGTGGTCATGTTCAGAATACAGTGGTTAACAATGCTCTTCTCTGACTCTTAAATTCATTTTACCCCTCTTCCAAGATGTTCCCTGAGTCTTGGGGGTTTGTGAAATAGACTTCCAGTATGACATTAGGGTTGATCATTGAATAGTCACCTATTCTCAACTATTTGGCCAATTAGTCTTTGC